>NC_079290.1:101910142-102002642 GCF_023638135.1 Falco biarmicus
AAGAAAATACTGTCTTCCTTCTGCTATGAGTACTTTATTCCTCCAGTTGTCTCCTTAACACCAAGCCTTTCAGAAAATGCAGGCGGTCAGTTCAGGGGGTAAGGATGTGCAGAGCTAAGGGTGCTAAGGAGACCTATGAACTTCTGTGGGGTTGGCTTGTAGAACAATGGAATACAGCAGCTTTTCTTAAATATTGATTATGTTGTACTTGAATAAAAATAATTACTTGCATTATGGATGAGGTGAAGTACAAAATGAAATGGTGACATGCATATATACTTACATGTGTATTGTACTAAAGCCTTGAACTGGCAGATACGAAAAAACCTCCCTCAAAAAAACCCCCACCCAAACCAACAAAAATTCCAACCCAAACAGCAATAGAAGGGGGAACTACTTTAATTTGTATGTGCCGGTCTGCCATCATATCATGATTAATACACTAGAAACAGTTCTAGACTTGGACATAACAATATTGGAAGAACTGCAGCCATGTGAGATACTTAAAATCATGCCATGGATTTCAATTGTTTGTCATCACCTCTTATCTCTCTAGTTCTGCCACCTTTCCAGATTGTTGGGATGAAGTTATCAGATGTCTGCCCTGAGACCTTTAATTAATGATCACTTAGGGAATTTGGCCGGCTAGGTCTGTTTTAATTGTTTCCTAACAAAACTTTGGAGGGCGTTCTGATTGAGATTCAGGTGTCCTTTAGATAGTATGCTTCAGTATTTGGCAACGACTTAAACAGATATAGGCATTTATTTTATATATCATCTTTTTGGAAAATTCACTCCATTAGGTGTTACACCTTCCCCCAGTTAGTAAAGGAGGCTGTAAAATCTTTGCATATACCAAGACAGTGGTATTTCTAGTGTGTGGACTGTGGTTCTCTGGGAACAGGGAGTGCTCTTGGGATCAGCATGGGATCAGCACGGCCTTTTGAGGATGCTCCTGTAAGGGGATCCTCGGTTGCTGTGGGCTGTGAGCTGCTGGGGAGAAACCACAGGTGAGTGTGTATCACAGCAGATTTCAGAGCTGCTTAATTTATGCTTCTGGTTAAGGCAGCCCCTACAGCAGTCTGTTATCCTCCAGGCTGAAGACACCTTTTTCTCCCCCTCCTGGACCAGGCAGTGTTCCATGCTTCCCTGGGCATAGAGACGTCGCTGGTGTTTTGAGCAGCGCAGATGCTGCTGCCAAAATGGGATCCGTCCGAATGAGTTTCTCTGACTGTGCAGGGCAAGCATCTCAACTTTGTTATTACTTATGTGCTTGTTAATTAACAATTTCAGGCATGAACTAGAGAAGGACCTGGCAAGTTCTGCACAGCCAAAAGCTGGGGTGTGTAGTTTAAAAACTGAGGCTGTAGTGTAGCAGCTCTGTCCCTTGAGATGTTTTGTATTTAATGTAAAAAGTGTTTATCAAAGTACTTTTTCCCAGGTGACATTTTGTGGTAGAGGGGCTTGAAGGACACCATCCTCAGGGCTGTCCTCCCAGAGAAACTGAGTGCTGGGTGGTACAGCACCGCTCTTCTGTCTGAGGTGAACAGCTGCCCTGTGCTGGCTTATGGAAAATGGGAATATCATAGAATCACAGAATAATTTAGGTGGTAAAAGACCTTTGAGACCAACAAGCCCAGCTGTTCTCCCAGCACTACCCAGCCCACCACTAAACCCTGTCAATAAGCATCTACATGTCTCTCAAACGCCCCCAGTGCGGGTGCCCCCTCCCCGGGCAGCCTGTGCCGGTGCCTGACCACCCTTCCAGGGAAGAAATGTCCCCTCACCCCCACCCTAACCCTGCCCTGGCGCAGCTCGAGGCCGTTCCCTCTGCTCCTGTCGCTCCTTCCCTGGGAGCAGAGACCGACCCCCTGCCCACAGCCCCCTGTCAGGCAGCTGTAGGGAGCCATCAGGGCCCCCCCGAGCCCCCTCCTCTCCAGGCTGCCTCCCCCCTCAGCCTGTGCCCCAGCCCCTTCCCCAGCCCCTGCCCGGCTCTGGACACTCTCCAGCCCCTCAGCGTCCCTCTGGCAGCGAGGGGCCCAGAGCTGAGCCCAGGGCTCCAGGGGCGGCCCCGACAGGGCCCAGCACTGGCATTAATCACCCCAGCCTTTTCCTCAGCCTTTGTCACTGTGGTTCCCCCCCCCCTCCAATAAAGGATGGAGATTGTTCTTAGCCCTCCTTTTGTTGCTCACGTATATGTAGTAACACTTTTTATTGTCTGTTACAGCAGTAGCTAGATTAAGTTCTAGCTGGGCTTTGGCCCTTCTAGTTCTCTCCCTGCATAACCTCACAATGTCCTTGTAGCCGTCCTGAGGTGCCTGCCCCTTCTCCAAAGGGCATAAACTCTCCTTTCCCTGAGTTCCAGCCAAAGCTTTCTGATGGGGATGACCTCTCTGGCACCTTTAAGATTTCCTTCCTGAAGGATGTCCAGCCTTCCTGGAGCCCTTGGCCCTCCAGAGATGCCTCCCCAGGGACTCTGTCAGCCAGGCTCCTCAACCAGCCAAACTCTGCCCTCGGGAAGTCCAAGGGAGCAGTTCTGCTGACCCCCTCCTTACTCCTCCAAGAAGAAAAAAATCTATCATTTCACTACTGCTATGCCCAAGATGAGCTCCAACCATCACATCCCCCGCCAGTCCTTCTCTTCCCACAAACAGCAGGTCCAGTGGGCACCATCCCTCGCTGGCTCCCACACCCGCGGTGTCAGACAGGTCTCTGCCACATGTGCCAGAACCCCCTGGCCGGTTTCCTCTCTGCTGGATGGTGTTTCCAGCAGGCAGCTGGTGAGGTGAAGTCCCCCATGAGAACAGGGGCTGGTGATCATGAGACTTCTACCTGTTTATAAAATATTTTCTCTGCCTCTTCATCCTGGCTGGGTGGTCTGTAACAGACTCCCACCATGATCTCTGCCTTGTTGGCCTTCCCCTGAGTCTTATGCATAAGCATTCAACCCTGACACATGGATCTCCATCCCCTGGCTCCACTGAGACAGCAGACCAAAGGACCTTGCTAGCACAGCAACTCACAAACACTGGCATACCATGCCTCCCCCATGCTTATCTCTAGAGAACTGGGTTTTATCCCTTCCCCCTCCAAATCTAGCCTTAGGCTCTTTCCACGAGCCCTGCTAACTCCTGTGCAAAGAGCCTTCCCCCCTTTGAGCCAGGTGTACCCCATCTGTCACCAGCAGGCCTGCTGTTGTGTACACCAACATGTGATCAAACCCCCAAATTCTGCTGGTGGCACTGGGAGCCAGGTATTGACCGGCTGGCTCTTCTTGTTTTCCCTCATTGTCCCCTGCAACTGGAAGGATAGGGAGCAATATGTGTGCTCCTGATCCCTTAACCAGTCATCCCAAGGCACTGAAGTCTCTCGTCATTGCTCTTGGTCTTCTTGCGACTTCATTGCTGTCTACCTGAAAGACCAATAATGGAGAATAACCTGAGGGCTGCACCAGGGTAGAACATTTTCTCTTCACATCTTTAACCCAGACCCCAGGAAGTCATCTTCCTAAGAAGGGGTCCATTCTGCATATTGGGCTTTCTGCACCCTTCAGAAGGGGGTCCCCTATGACAATGACCCATCTTTTTTCTTTATGGAAGCAGTTTTGATGCAGGGTGTTGGCTGATTTAACCTCAGCAACACCTCCATGTTAGATGAACTGTCATCCTCGTTATCATTCGGTTCTGCTTTCCTATTATGAATATCTGCTTGTCTAGCCCAGCTGCTGATTTCCAGGCTATGTTCTAGTGGCAGCAGTGCCGCATCTCAGCAGAGTCATCCAGTTCCCTCCAACACCTTCAGCCATCACTTGTTTCTGCTGTGGCCAGGGGCATACCTGGAAAGGGAGTAACCCTCAGCAAATGCTCTAAACACGACTGCCAAAGATCATGCTCCGTGCATTTGTTAGTGTGTAATAGCAGATGACTAAGGTCTTCTGACAAAGCTTATTCTCCACCTGAGATCTGCTAGTATAAATGTGAAGGAATGTAAAGAATAGTTTGAGCTTGCATGTCATAAAAAGGGTTTTTTTGCACTTCAACAAGGATTACCAAAACATTGGTCTCAGAATCTGATAAGCCTATATTCAGAGTATTCTGAGAGTCTGATATTTAGTCCGGGTTTCCCAGATGTGACATCAGATTCCTTAATGAACCTGGCAAACCATGTGCTTTCTGTCACCCAGTGTCTATCTTTCATTTTCATTTTTTACTGCTGGATAAAGGTGATAGTGAGAGATGCTTCACTTGTGTTTGTTTTTTTCTTGTTATGGAGTCTGCTTTGTTGTAAAAAGGCAACTTCAAATGTTGCTCAGGATTTTTTTCCTGCTATTAAAATCCAAACAGTACTTCAAATTGTTTCCAGAAGTTTACAGGTTTACGTGCATAATACTGTGTCTCACAGTGAACGTCCTCTGTCTCTAATGGGTGGGAAAAAGAGAAAATAGGTAACTAAAAAACAGCTCGTTTCTGTCCTGAAAAAGAAAGTAGTTCTAATTCTTGGAAATGTCTCATTAAAAATGGCATGTCTCATTTTATTACTAATTTGTTTAGAAGTGAAATTGTATGCAGTGCTGTACAAAAAACAGCATGAGCATCTCCTGCCCATTGCCTCCTAGGCAGCAGAGGACTACCATTCCCTATTTTCCTATTCTGCTACACAGAGATAAGAAGTGCCAGATCATTAAACTGTACTTTCAAATATGTCACCAAAAGTTAAATGCTTATTTCCTTGTTGCAAAATGTCCTGTTCTTTTATCCTGACTCGTTACAGGTCTCAGTCAGACAGGCTAGACAAGGCATCTGTGTAAAAAGGTCTCAGTCAGAATCTTATAATGCCAAAAGTGAGCAGCTCTACCACAATATAGTTTTCTAGACAAAACTTGTGTGTGTATATATATATATATATTTGTATTTACTCCCTACAGCAGCTCATAATGTATCTTCATTAAAAAGATGCTTAATACTGTGAAGCAATGTATTATATAAGTCTTTTTGCTATATAGGACATGCAATATACAACAAAACGGAGCTGACTGCACTGCAGTTGGACCATACAGGTCTTTTTGCAGACAAAATGACTGCTGTTTAATTAATTGTAGCCAGAGAAAAGGGGAACTCATTAGTTTGCACATTAGTGTATCAAAAATATAACCAGATGAAGGGACTGGAATTTGTTTTAACAACATCTCAGAAGAAATAGACATTTTTCACTCATATTAAAAAGACATTTTCAGTTGTTCAAGAATTTTTTCCCCCTGTTAGATATGCTTTATACTTTAATCCAAGGGAAATAATTTATATGATACTTATGATTTTATCATATTTATGGTATAAACATGGTACTAGCAGTGCACGTGACTCACTTTCCGGCTCAAAAAACTATGACACATCACAATGTGTCAGCACAGTGTTAAACTTGCCATGTCAACCTAAGAGCCAATACAGACATACACTCTGTTATATCATCAGTATTTGCTTCTTTGTGAGTATGTTGAAATTCTTTCAGTGCCTGTCTCACTAGCTCAAGGAAAGGTAATGGTGCCTTGTTTACAAAAGCAGTAATATCTAGTTAGGTTCTCACTAAAAAAAAAACCCAAACACACAAAGCAATTTCATTTGTTTGTTAAAAATGAGTTCTAGTAATATGTGAAAAAGTTCCCAAAATTTCCTCTCAATTAAAAGAATTAATGGAGCTGAACCAAACCAAAAAATTTTTCTATAAGCTAGGACATGCATTTAACATTTACATGCAGATTGTCCCTTTGTCTTCAAGTAAAGTGCTAATGTAATGGCAATCAAAAGATAATAGGTGCCATGATCACCATGAAAAAAATTTGGCCTGTCGTCGGAAGCAGCATCGGTGCAGTATGGCTACTGTACAGGTGCCTAAGGCAGGGTGAGGTGTTTCACTGTGTCCACATCTGATACAATGCAAAGACCACATTCCTTTAAGGATTAAACTATATCCAGCCGCATCTCTAAGGCTGTCCATAGATAACAGCCTGGGCAAGATGTTTTGTTTAAAAAACTCCCCACATCACAAATGCATATTTATGATTTTGTATTTAAAAATTATAAACACTCTGTTCATAAATATCGGAGGGATTTTTAACGAAAGCTTCCTGAAATACAGTAAATCTGCTACGTGCACGTGTAATACAGTAGATTTCAGTGACGTGGTATTCAATTGCACCGGTATCTAGGATCAAACCCCAGCTCCTCTGTTGGGAGATCAGGCAAACTGGGAAGAGGACCTGGCACTGAGAGCCAAAAGGAGGAAAAAGAAGAGTGGGTCCTTTCCAGTCTTCCCCTAACCGTGTGGCACCTTTCCTCCAATGTTCTGGTGGCCTCCAGCAGAAACAGGTCCATCAGCCCACTTTTGGGACACGGTATTTTGATGGTGTGACTACACAGTCAGTGACTCAGGGCCACTCCAGCCGCCTCCGTGATCTGCTTTATATGAGAGCTGAAATACAGCCTTGCTCAGCGATGCCCAGGGCATGCAAAGCCCCTGGCGTGGTCACTCTGCAATATTTCTGCTCCCCGCGACTGTTGCTGAAACTTTCTGACTCTATGGGCCTCAGGTATGTTCATTACTGGATTTTAGCTCTAAAATTATGTTCAGTAATTTATTATCCCTGCAGCATGCTGGCCCCTCGCTGCCAGAGGGACGCTGAGGGGCTGGAGCGTGTCCAGAGCCGGGCAGGGGCTGGGGCAGGGGCTGGGGCACAGGCTGAGGGGGGGAGGCAGCCTGGAGAGGAGGGGGCTCGGGGGGGCCCTGATGGCTCCCTACAGCTGCCTGACAGGGGGCTGTGGGCAGGGGGTCGGTCTCTGCTCCCAGGGAAGGAGCGACAGGAGCAGAGGGAACGGCCTCGAGCTGCGCCAGGGCAGGGTTAGGGTGGGGGGTGAGGGGACATTTCTTCCCTGGAAGGGTGGTCAGGCACCGGCACAGGCTGCCCGGGGAGGGGGCACCGGCACTGGGGGCGTTTCAGAGACGCGTAGATGTGGCGCTTGGGGACAGGGTTTAGTGGTGGCCTTGGCAGTGCTGGGTTGACATGTTAGCTTGGTGATCTTAAAGTTTTTTTCCAATAAAAATGATTCTATGTTTCTGTGTTTCTCAATCAACTAAAGTAATCTCGAGGATATTTTATGGTTTGTCTTTGAATCCTGGTAGAAAATGTCTATATATTACAACAGATGGAATCTGAGGACTTCTGTAAGCATTACACTGAATTCTCAAGAAACAGCATTCAGACTGATTTAGGATTAAAGACAGCCTTCCTCTAGGCTGATTTCGTAACTGACTTCCAGAAATTTCTAAGAAAATCTCAAGAGGAAGAAATTTAGTAAAAATTATGAACAAAGAAGGAAATGCCTCCACAGGAGGCAGGATGTGGCTTTGCCATAGGAATGTATGCCAACGCTGACCGAGTGACCGCTCTCTGCTGGGATCTTCTACATCACCTAATCCAGTGCAGGCTGCTGGGGCAGTCACACTTTACAGTTTCAGAATAAGATTCAGAAAAAGGCTCCTCACTTGACTGAGCGTATATCATTCCAGATGAGCTGAAAAGACTACATAAATCAACAAATATTCTGTAGACAATGTATAAACCATTCCATAACTTACAGTGAAATTAGAAACATATTTCACGTTTAATGATATAAGCCTGCAAAATATATTAATTATAACCCAGGTATTTTTCTTCTTGTCTCTTTCTCCCTTTAGAACACAATTCTAAAACAAAATCCTAAACAGATACGCATGTCAGGCTTATCTGTGTATCTTTTATGCATTTCTGCATTTACAGTAGGACTAATGCTCTGGAGTACCACAATAAGGCAAAGAGCAGACGTGACATATGAAAGTATGAGAAACTTTTGGGATGGGTTTTGTTAACAAACATACTTGTTGGATGGTGGGATTATCCCTTTATTAGGCTCGAATCTTTATGACTCTATAGGCAAGGAACTGGCCTTCATTTTCAGTGTAGGTGGTTTTACAGGTTGGGGTGCCTTTTCTTCTCTTGCTCCGCCTTCATTTGTCATACCTTGACATTCCGAAGCTCAGGTTCTAGCATCCAATAGTTCATCTCTGCAGAGGAAAAATGTGACTAGTTTCTTTGTGTTGCAAGGAATACAGCCATAGGTATTGGCTCATGTGGAGGCAATGCAAGATTTACCCTTTGGTATGCCCCACATGGATCTGGATAGCTGCATTTACCAGTGCATGCAGTTTAGTATTCCTCTCTGGCTGTGTAACACAGCACAGCTTCGAGGAATTGTATGGCTGCCCTGGACCCCGCTTCCCCCACCCTGTGGCCTCCCGCACGTCACCTTTCTGTGCACTTTACCCAGGGACGGAACCCCTGGGTCCTGCAGGTGCCACTGGGCCAGGCAGCCTTTCTGCAGGGCCCTTGCTGCTGGCTGCCCGGCTCCAAACACCTCCTGGCTCCGGGAGTGGCTCCGGGAGTGGCTCCGGTAGCCAAAACCCAGTGTCGTGGCTGCCACTAGAGGGGTCTGTGCCCTTCGCTCGCTCCTCTGCTCCCTTGTCCCAAACCGGGAGGAAGGCCAGGGCAATCTTACCTCAGTACTGCATTTTCTTTCTTTTTTTGTTGTTGTTTGTTTCTTGTATTCTCTCGAGTCTAACAATACAATGTACATTATTTATATTTCACCCCCTCTAAATTAGCTTAAAAACATTAGAGTTAAATGATACAGATTCATCAATTATTAATTCTTGATTTATGCCTGTGGCACCTAGGGTTCCTGTCCAAACAGAAGCCAGGATTACTTACACTCCAAGGTCAGCCAGAACTGCACTTTCTTGCTATTGCTTTGCTCCTGTCATTACCAAATTACCTATTAGTTACTTGTGAATTGAAACAAAATATAATATTTCTGTGCACATATAGACAGCATGAAAATTACTTTTTCAGATTTACATCCTGGGGAAAAAAACACAAGGTAGTTTTTCAGATATGATGGGAAAGGATGAGCGGTGAACACACAGTAGTTATGAAAGCCCATCTTGGTATGTTCATCCTGTGCTACATAACAAGATGTGCAGTTCCAGTCAGGGGCTTTGGTTTTTGTTTTTTTGTGGTTTTTGTGTTTTGGTTTTTTTTGTTTTTTTTTAAACATTTGAAATATGTACTTTTGATGTATAATCAAAAGAGGTTTTATCATTTAGGTTTGGTTGTTCGGGTTTGTTGGTTTGTTTTTTTTTTTTTTTTTACTGGTAACCAAATTAATCAGAGGAGTTAAAAATTTGAAAAATTATTAAACTGGGTTTGACATTGTCAGGGAACACTTCAGCTGTCACTGCTACAGTGGTAGCATTGGTTGAGGGAGCTGGTAAGAGTAGAAAAGCTTCAACATTTCCTTGTTTGAAACTTCTCACAGGTCAATAGCAACTGAAAATAATTACATTGGATTGCAGCCTCAGTCCAGTTTCTAGTGGACAAGTGTCCATGTCACAAAATCCACCATTGCAATTGGCAACAGTTGGCAGGTTCAGCAGAGAAGCCAAGGATTGAATGGGCATGGAAATTAAACTACTCTCCTGCCCCTAATTGTGGTCCTTTCAAGTCACCGTTGAGGAACATTGTTTGGGAAAAGTTGCACAGCTGTTGGCAGTGCTGAACATGCCCTGTGGATAAACATAGCATTTCTACCTCCAAGGTCTTAATTTGGCACATTTTGTAGCCTTAAAAGTCACACCAGAGGGGGGTGGGTGGGTGGGTGGGGTGTAAATAATTTTTTTCCCTGTTACAGTAGTAATATTTTCTTAAAAAATAAAACCCATAGTTGAAATGAAGAATACTGTCCTTCTTCCAATACTTACTACCCTGTCTTCAAATATATTATTAAAACAATGGAGGAATGGTGGGGTTTATTTTTTTTATTTATGAATCCAGTTTTAATATTTCTGATCACTATGTGTTTTGTTAGAAAAGTGATCATGTTTCTTAAATGAATGACCTAAATATGGATTACCTTGCTTAAATATGGTACCAGTGGACTAATTGTTATGGTGGGACTCTTGGGCTCAAGGGCGTAGTTGGAGCCATGGGAAAATATGGGAATCAGAGAATACCTGATTCATGTGAGTGCTATCAACTAGTTTTCCTTTCCCTAGAAAGAGTAGTTGTCTGCTGTTTCTTTCAACAGGGTTGGAAGATGATAAAGTAAATTAAGTATTCCATCTTCCAGCATGCTCAACAACTGCATCAGTTTCTAGTCCTGAGGGGACGATTGCTGACTTTTCCTTTTCAGTAAAGAGTAATAAGTATATAATATAGATTTGCTTAATAGTGACTTATTTTAGTGGGTTTCAGCTCAGGTGACTTGCCTTCTGGCATGTTTTTGTTAGGATGAACCCCAATGGGAGACACCTCTCTAAAGAAATTACCTGAAAGACTATCTTTCAGCAGGTACTTCAGCTTTACGTAGGTTTAATATTTTAGTGATGGATAGTATCAGACTACTTAGGTAACTATGGTCTAGATCAAAAGGCAACTTGCCTCCATGGTTCTTTGTTTTTATGTTGGTGCACATAGATTTTGGGAAAGCAAAGAGATGAAGTTTGCATTATGAAATGATGTTCTTGGTAGACATGAATCTGGAATGTTTCTGTGATGATTCTCTATAGCAGTGCTGCTGAATCTTTGCAATGTCTTTGTAAACTTTGTTAGGTACTACTTTTAGTGATGAATTTCCTTCTTCCATTTAAAGAGCTTAATCTCTTGCAGTTACACTACATTTGCCAAAGTAATTATATCAATGCTCTGAAGATCGGTCTGTGACCCCAGTGTGCCAAGTACATATGTTATTGCTGTACCCTTGGCAATAGGAAGCATACAATCGCTGCTCTGCTCTGGAAGCATTTTGCTTTTTTGGTTATTTTTTTTATTGGGCATGTGAGAGCATTCATATTGTTCTAATTTCTTGCTCATTTATAACAGAATAATTAAATTTATAATCTGCAGCTTTTAATGGTACAATAATATATCACGAAGTTTTCGAGTGACTTGTTAGTGGAACCAACTTCTAATTGAAAGCAAGCTTCTCAGTGTTTGTGGCATAGAAGCCTGAAGCAAAACACCAAATGAAAATAAAAAGGGTTATTTTCCTTTTTGAAAATGTGTGATTTCTTGCTTCTTGTTATATACCAACATGTAGAATCACCTGGCACATAATCACTGAGATTCATGCATGGTCTGAAAAGTTTTCTGAGGTAAATAATCAGAGAGAAGTTTATTTCAAAGCCCACCTTTGTGTGGTGGGTAAGTCTACGACTCTTAATAACAGCAGCAACATGCCTCCGTGGAACTTCAGTTAATTAAGTTTTCAGCGTCCCTCACTGCAGGTTCACTTTTACCATTGAGACAGAGCCCATGCTAGGGAATGGTAAGAACTTTCTGTAATCAACTGGAATTCAGTGCTAAATCCCCCAAGGCACCCAGCTCTTCAACCAGGTCTCCAGCACGCTGCAGCAGCTGTCCTGCAGCACAGCCAGGGCACACTGTAGCTACCCTTGCCCAGAGAACATGTAGATGGACCACTGTTCTTCCAACCAAACCAACTAGATGAATTTTTTCATCATTGACTACTTAGAAGTTATACACCTCAGTTAAGTTAATTGGTATTAAACAACATAACTGTAATAGTTTAACGTAGCTGAATATTAGTAGCCTACCTCCTTTCTGATACCTGAATTTACTTTTATTTTTTCCTTTATTTACCCCTTTGGTTCATCATATGCCCACAGAAGATCAATGATCAGGTTCTGATGCACAGGGTTTGGTGCTTGCTGACGCTGTGGGCTGGGTTGGTTCGGGGGGACTGGGGGTTTCCTCTTCTGTGTTATCTTTTAAGAAATATTTTTGAGAAGCACGCATTTTTAATCCATGTAAAGAAAAAAAATTGATTTTCATGTCCATGTTTGAAAGCTAGACATAAGGTTGTGGAAGATGAGAGAGAAGTGTGATCTGAAGAACAAAGACGTGCTTTTCAGCTTTGTGTCAACTACAGTACAGCTATTTTCTTGACCTTCCCTAATTTCGTTGTCTTAAGATACTTTTCAGGCCTCTGATCTGTCCCCATCATTGCTCAAAGTTTATATCTGCTGGCAATAAAGATGTACATTTTTTTAAATATCTAAAATTTTGTTACATTCTTCTCGAAGGAGTACTGATGTTGAAGGCTGAACACAGAAACTTCTGCAGTAGGAAGACGGTTATCTCAAAAGGTCAGTGACAGAAGAGAAATTTCTTACACAATTTTATCTGTACGATATGGACTGAATGTGGTGGGAAGCTGCCAGTGCACACACAGTTCTTCTTGGACACAGGTATGTGTCATAATTTAATGTCAGCAGCCTTGGTCCTCACCAGCGGCTGTCCCAAACAGCCCGCCCGTGCGCTTCCCTACTGCTCTTTTTCAGCATTTCTTGCTTTGGGCTCAACTTGACTATGTCTGATATTTTTTGTTCATAAATGAGGTAAATGTTTTATTAGACTCCAAGGTCTATGTTTTATTGTCCTCTTGCACTCCATCTGACAAGACCAGGAGATTAATTATGTAATAGACCCCCACATGGTCCGCTCTTTCTTTTGTCTGATACCTTGAGAATTGTGTCTGCATGCAATCCGATTTCTGAAAGACCCATTAAGGCAGAACTCTGCCTCCATCCAAAGAGATATTTTTGTGAAACTCCTCTGTGAGATCAGATATAGTATTTGCTAAGGTTTTAGAACAGAAATTAACATTTCTTTCCTGATTCTGATTTTGTAAACCGTGTATTTATTTAGAATGCTAATAAAGGGAAATGTGTATTCTTTTTTATTTGATCTTTTGCAAGGAGCTGTTGACATTTTATGCACAATACTCCATCCACACACACGGAACACTACACATTTATGATTTTTGCCCCCCATCCTCGAAAATAGAGGAACTGCTGTATCTCAACAATTGCTATATGCGCCCTGTCTCAGAAAACTGGTGATTCTTTATATCATCATGAAGTTATTGCTGGCAAATAATGGCAACCTAATCTGTAACTTATAAACATGTATATTGCGCAGTGTAAGTGCCATGGCTCTTAGATTTTTTTAATCCATTTGATGCTCTGAGCAAAAAAACATATTAATGGTGTTGCTTCACTTATATTACTGCCCTCTATTAATAAACTTATCTATTCAGACAGGCATATACTCAGTCATTATTTGGACAATATAAAATCAAATGGTCATGAAATATGATAAGAGATGAAAATTAAGGTTGTTTATGGTGTGCATTGTTCACTCTAAGAATAAGAAAACTTGATGATGGAGGACGGGATTTGCTAAGGAAGCTAGAAATTAAAGTGCCCATCAAAAGAAATTAGGCACCTAACTTGCTTGAATGTTCCTAATTTGTTTTGAAAAGTGTACTGTATATGTAAAGTAAATGTAGTAAACTTTAAAAGCAGTTCACTAAGAAACTGTAAATATTACAATATAGAAATTTTTTTCTCTTCATAAAACAAATCTATTTTACTGATTTAATTTGTATCTACTTTATAGAATTACTTTATTACAGTCTATCTATAAAGAAAGATGTTAAACATTTTTTTAAAAAAATATTCAAAATACATAGATGGATTACCCCAACAAGTTCTCCTGGACATTGACCAGCACAACAGAAAAAGACATTTAGAGTCTGAAATGATAATGGAGTTACATCCCCACCATAACAGCAGGTTGAAATAAAGAAAGATAAAACCCAAAGCACCCACTGAATTTAAAAAAGCCCGATATTTTAATATTTGTTTCTAGTTCTATTATTTCAAAGGTTAAAATCTTGAAATTATGCACGGCAGACAAGTCTTTAGTAAAGTAGATGTTTTGCTTTCTGATCATTCTCATTCCTTTGCGTAACTTCCTAAAGATTTTCACTGAATACAGTTTCATATTTGACTTTCTTTTTCAGACATGTCAACTTAGGTCAAAGGTCAGAAAAGCCACTGACGTTGCCAATAAGACATTTGGAAGGCACTTGTATAATTAGAAGACAGTGTCAGGAAAATTAGATTAGTGAAGAACAGCAGTAGGGAACCTGTAATTGTTTAAGTTCCTGAACCTTGGTCCTGTGTATTGGCCAAGTCATATTGAGACCGTGTCATCCATCATATGGTCCTCTGTATTATTTCTAAATACCTCAGATGCCATGCGTACCAGCATGAAGTTAGCCAACTGCCTATTGTGAACACCAACTTTTCAGCATCATTTACTCTGTAGCTTCCTTGATGGAGTTTCTGCAGACTATGATGATTTGCAGCCCCACTGTGATGTTTATGGGCTCAATAAAGAAAAGGTTCTAAAAAGATTATGGGCACTGAAAAAGGAAATACAACCTTTTCTGCAGGAGCACAGAGCAGAACAGACTAAACATTTTTGGAATTTCTTGCCTGCCACAAACAGATGATGATTCCCCATAGACACTCTTACTCATTTTATACCCTCAACAAAAGTCTTTAGGGCTTGAATAAAATTTTCAGATATATAACAAGCCATCTTCTCTTCACACAAGGTTTGATGTTTTGTGGCAAGATCTTGGAAGACAGGGAATGTCTTACTTTCAAACTTTAAAGAGCAGCGTGACATAGTTGTAACTGATATTTAGGTTTAGCTTTCACTTGAGGTATCAGTGAGCTAATGCAGACTTCAGATGTTCCTTCACTCCACATGTCAGCTCTGCGCGACACTAGTCTGGTGTTAGTTGTAAGTGGAAAGGCAGATCAGGGGAGGACTTAAAAACTTATCCTGCTACAGATGCCATTTCTTTCAGGTGATTTGGAATTTAAACTGCAGTTGCTTGTAGCAGTCCAACTGTGTAAGTTTCTTGCATCTTGCTTTTAAGTCTTCATATATTTCACTGAAAAAAACCCCCCTGTTATATCGCTTCATTCATCTTCTGAGATTTAATTAGCCAAAGCAGTGATGGGAGATTACAATAGCTAGATTTACCTCCTGCATCATCCATGGTTATGCTAGTCAAGATACTTTGTGCTGCATTTATGGTACGCAGTGCATGAAGGAAGGAGGTCTCAGTTTTGCCCTTCCTTTCCACACTGACTGGGAGAAGGGAAAAATGCCTTTAGTTGTGAATGGAGTCATTATGGGATATTTTTGAGATAAGCTACAACTAAATGTGCTTCTGCAGGATCTGTTTTCAGGATCTGTTTTCTGTACTCAGTCCTATTTAAATGGATCAGGTTATTCATAAGACTGTCAGCAAAGCTGCACTGAGTCTCCTATGCTGTGGTGTGATGTGAACTGCCAGCACAGCAGCACTATAGTGGACACTTGTTTTCACAGAAGGAGGTGCCTCTGCTGATGTTTTGAAGTGCAAGGCTCTTGCTGGTGCAAGGCTCTTGCTAATCCCTATCTTCTTGAATCAGGCACAGTAGAAGCAGCTAAAGGAAAGGTGGTGGGACCAAGATATTCTTCTGCCCAAGAACTTCCACCTGCTGTGCCTGTCAGCAACCAACCAGAGTGTAAATACACACCGCTGGAGAAAGACCTTGGGAATCTGGGTGGGCAGAATTGTCTTAAATCAACTTCTGCAGCCTGAAGAGCTGTTGTGCTTTCCATTCTTACATACTTACATACAAAGATAAGGGCCCAAGATATTCCTATATTTGCACCCTTCCACCTTCCAGGCCTTGCTTTCTATATAATGAGCCAAAACGCAGACGCACCTACAGAATTTCTGACAGAGCATTAGGACCAGCAGCCGCCTGAGGCTGTCACCTCTGCTATATACCAGTTCTTAACACTTAATTTAAGATGCATGATTATCTTTTGCAGTTGCAAAGTGGCACAATTTTAAATACCAGCATTACCACGAACAGCTGTTATCGATGTATTAGGGATTGTGACACCAGTTTTTTTTTTATCAAATTAACAAAAAATATATTAAACTATAGTGATGCTACTTGCTTCCCTCAGACTTCAGATTTCATTAGGTTCTTACAAGCTCTGTTTGAAAACAACGTTTTTTAATTTTTACTTCTTTAATACTCAATGTTGGTTCATAATGTAATGCTTCTAATATCATGTTCTTACTCAGTTAGAGGACCTCTATGCTCATATATGAGTTACATTTATGAGACAATTATGGTATTTTTAGTAACGCCACAGTATTATCATAAATCTGCAACTTTGATTCCATTTTTTCCTCAAATTTTTATAATTATTTTAAAAAAACGCTCTTTATATGTATTTCCAGATTAGGAGACTCTGTTAATGTGGTGCCAATGCACATGACATATCAAAGCTGATGTCCTCTAGAAAAATGCTGCATCATGACTTTGGGCCGTGGCATCGTGATGCAATGCCGTAGGAGCCAAGAAAACGTCAGACACACTGTGTTGTTTCTGGTTTCTGCAGTTCTAATGTTTGTTTAAACCATAAGGCTTAATCTAGTGTCAGCAACTACAGGAGGATACACTTGACTGGAATGCTAGAGAGGTGACGTGCCCACGCTAACCAGGATGATTGCTGGCGGCCCATCCCTGGCAAAACGTACCGTACCTGCGGGTACGTGGTACACCAGCTGTGCTGGGCTGGTGTGCCACCAGCTGCCGGATCGCTTTGCCGGGGCTGCCTTACACATCCCTGCTGGGGAGCAGACAGGTAGCAACAGGGCAGCCCTGTGTGTGCCCATGGCTATACATGCTTCATGCGAGCCTTTCTGCTTGCCAACAAGCCTTTGCAGGTGGCTTTCCGGGGGAAGAGTTCCTATGGAAACAAAATGGATATTTGGTCTCTCCAGCTTGCTCATTCAGTTTGCATTATGTTCAAGTGGTTTAAGCTTCAACTCTTAATAATGTCAGCCCCTGTTTCTAAATCTACTTCTAGTATATTACAGGTGTGAAACAGTTTTATTATAAATGCATATTATCTCTGTTATTATGCAATGTACAACCACTTTCCTTGTTGCTTCTTTCTGAGAACTATTTCAGTCACTTTTATTATTTTTTGCTTTTAAATATTATGATCATTAACTTTGTAGAAAAATATATGTATCCAGCATTGTAGTTACCGATTAATTTCATCAATCACTGAACTGACAAACTTATTTTTCTACCATCACATAAATGTGTTAAATGTGACTCCGCTTTCTGAAGTTAAGATGTTCAGAAACTAAAGTCCCAATACAAAACAGAAAAAAAATCTATACCGGTTATCAATTAAATATATAAAGAGTTAAAGCAAGATCTTTTGTTTGCTTGTTTCTTTGTGAAGAGTAGAGAAAGGAATATCTAGTAAATTATAATTATTAAGAAAGGTAGGGATAATGATGATTATTCCAACCCACATATATATGGTATATATATGGTATCTAAATTTATAGCTAGCTTTGAGGCATCTATTGTTAATAATAATAAAGCAATATTCTTTTCAATAATTTGAGTCACATTGTGATAACCTTGTCCTTTACTCCACAGATGTTTCTATAAAGTGTCTGCAGGTCATTACTCATCACATAATATTAATATGATACACAGGATGTGTTTTTCAAAGCCAGGATAAAAAGTTCATATAGTGTTAGAAAAAGAATTGTTACTTACTTTTTCCTTTCATTTACTTAAGCTTAACAGATTGAAGGAGTGTGTCAGGTTGGTTTGTTGTTGGTTGGGGTTTTTTTCCAGGAAGATTGAATGTGAATCTAGCATGCAGATGGCATGTAATTGCATTTCCTGCATTGTTACTATATGGGTTTCATTACTTTTTCACAGCAATGCACTGAGATTTAATCACCCAAGGCTAGCATTTGCTGGTAAGATGTGTGTATATAGCGGTCTTGCTCAATGGTTAGAAAGCTTACCCCTTGCCTCATGCACTTCCTCGATTATTGCTGCACCATATGTTCGCTGCAAATCCAAACAGAAGAATCATAAGCACTAAATTTACCTGGGAACAACAGCAGACTAAACTGAAGCATTTTAGACAGTTAGAAAAAAAGCATGGGAACATTTCTGGTGCCATCTCATTCCAGGTCGTTCTGTTCGCCTCCCCGTTTCACCAGTACAGGTCTTTACCAATGGAACTTCTAGAGTGCAAATCAGAGTTATCCTTTTATTGAGAAAGTACTTGCTCATTCTGACTACTGGTGAAACGAGCTATGAAATTTGCTTCATCTCCCCTGATGTTTACACAGGCGAGAAAGATTTTCCCACACTTGTGTGTATCTATGATTTAACTATGAATGACATTGTACCTCTCTAACATTAACCCCTTAATCTAGTACATTTCTACAAATAACCACCTGTAGTCAATTCTTTATTCATAAGCCTTATCTGTTGTTACAGTATATAATCTGTGAGAATGCCCTAATTTTTATCATTCTCTAAGCCTGTCATCATGGCTGAGACAAGGCTTATCCCTCTGAGCAGATGAGATTAGTCGATCATGTTGAAATCAGAAGAGGGATTATAATGCTTGTAATACACTGAGTCAAATTAAATGCATTTTGTTTGTACATCAGAAGATCTTGTTGCTAAGGCTTTGGTGTCTTCTGCTGACTATATAAATTGCCAATAAAACATACAAAGGCTGGTCATGGGGATGAAAAATCAAGCAAAAAGCAGAAACAAATTAAAGATAGTTGTTTTGTTTATTCATCCTGGTAAACTAGAGGCTTAACTGCTCTGATATCACCACCATATTCTAAACAACTGGGTTTTCACCAGTGATGGTGGTGAGACAGATCTAAATTGCATGTTACTCAATTTATCTTTGACCAACTCTAAGGGCATCTTTTCTTCTAAGCAACTTCTTGCCTCTGTATTTCTTCTGTTGTTCTTTTTCAGGCACGTTCCCTTTGTCCTGACAGTTTTGCCAGAATGCAGCATCAACACACATGCTATTTATGGGCTGCAATTCGTAAGGAAGGACACTGATATACACACACATATATATATATATATCAGAAACACAGCTATAAAACTATGAATCAGCAAGTCATGTAATTCTTTCTGCTACCCCAGCTGGTGCTTCTGTCATACCAGAGCAGTGCCACAATGAGAGCTGTTCTTAGAGGCAAATCCATTTCCCATTAGTAGCCCACTATTTTATATTTGGATTCCTCCAGATAAACATTCAAAAGCTTGGATATTTATCTCAGCTTTCTCAGGATTATCTGAAACACGTGAATGACAAAACAGACGAAAAGTGAACAAGTTTACTCAGTATATTCAAGAACTTCTGGTTCTAAGTACCATTTAAAAATTGATAATGAACAATGTTATCAAAAATTATGACAAAAACTGAAGGTAAGGATTAGTTGTGAAGTATGCATGCTGTAGGAGTATGTCTTCTCTTTTTTTGCCTTGGGGTATAAGAATGGTCTACTGTTTGGCTTCCAGGTTGAGACTAGAAGACGCGTTATCTAATGCAGTTCAAATATACCCAGTTCAGAAAGAACAATTACATCAAATGCCATAAGGAAATTTTAGTTGTTCTTGTAATAACTTATGACAATAAATCTAAGCATTTGCCGACAGCTGGAGGAAGCAATGTCTAAATTAAAGAGTTGAGGCTTCTCCCAAATTTAGAAATCCTTGCATTTTGGAAGGTTCTGGTGGAATGCAATCCCCCACAGTCTGTTGTAAACAAAGGCTCTTAATTATCTGAATCTCTTGGAGCCTATAATACAATCCTTGTGGAGCTGTATTAAATATGTGAGAGCTATGAGATTTCTTCATAAAGTAGCTTATAGGCAGCTTGGACCACACAGGTTTGCTTTCATCTCCAAGCTATTTTCCCTGTTTGAGTTAGGCTGAGCTTTTGCCCTTCCACCAGCATAATGCTGTAGTCAGTGACCAAATTCTTCACGGTGCTTATATTTTTTAATTTTTTTTTTTGATCACTCAAAAGCAGTAAAAATCTCTGTGCCTATTCATAGATCTTCCTTCCAGAAACTTTCATGGAATCACAGAATCATAGGGTGGTTTGATTTGGAAGGGACCTTAAAGATCATCCAGTTCCAGCCCACTGCCACGGGCAGGGGCACCTTCCACTAGCCCAGGTTTCTCCAAGCCCCATCCCACCTGGCCTCTAAGGCCGTCCAAAAGCTGATCTGCCTTACATGCCTTAAGCAGAGGCAGGGAGCCTCCTGCCAGTGTGACTCAGCAATAGCTGGCTTAAATAAAAATATGGACATCAACATCAGGCTACTATTCATTTATCGTTCGGCACAGAGTCCCTGAGAAACACTAGTGCACCATATTGTACTGCATCAGGATTATTCCCGTAATGTGGCCTGCTTTTGGTATAGTCTGTGAGAAGTACTATGTAATACCTTTGGATTAAGTTGTTACGAAAAAGTGGGGTTTTTTTCAGCATTTCTGAGAGATAGGAGAGAAAGATAATGTGTAGCAAAAGTTGGAATGAATTGCAGCATTTCCAAAATTTCTGAGAATATAATTTTACAGCTTTTTATTTACTTTTCAAGGTTCTGTATGTCCTTCAATAAGCCTCACCCGGAAGAATGAAGGAAACATTTAATTACATGCATAGGGAATAAACCTGTAGACTTCATAAATTTCCTTTGTTTTAGCCTGAGAGGTTAGCAAGATATTGTGGATTTATTTTTTTTTCGGCTGCAGGCAGAGCTGCCGATGCTCCAGGTGCCTGTTTTGCTGCAGTGGGGCTCCTCTAAGAAAAGGCACAAAGGGAATCACGCAGGAGGGGTCAGTTCATAGTCCTGTGCCTGCCCTTTGCTAGCACTCCTCTTCCTCACGTCCAGCCCTTCTCTGCCCAGTCCTGCAAAGCTTTTTTTGCCTCTTCCACCTGCTCATTCACAGCTGCTACTCTGTTCATAACTCTTAGTGAACTTTGCTTTAGCTTTCTGGCTTTTGGCATTCTTGTTCCTCCTCTCCAGTCATCTCTAGGGCTTAAATTTAACTAAAATGAAAGACATTTATTTCATTCACCATATTAAGTGAGATTTTATGTGATACTAAAAGTGCTTACACTGCATTAAGCGAAGTAGATACAACGACAGAAAGATGGGATTCAAGGATCACTGAAAGTGGGAAGACTGCTAAACTCATGCTGGTGGGAAAAATATGTGTGTTTCCTTCCCCCCTTCCCACCCCGCCAACTATATGCACCTCCTACCCTACACATTGTTTTTCGTTGCTGTCTCTATAGAACTGTTGCGCTCTTTCAAAGACTGTAAAAAAATTTCCATCATTAATCTGCAGAGGGTTTACCAGCTTTGGCTGTTCATTCCTTCTTTTGGAAGTTTATGCAATAAATAGGTTGCTATAAATTGCATGATATAGGTCAATCTTAAAAGATGGATGAAAAAAAATTATATTAGTCCAGGCATTTATATGAATGTACAATGACCTCTTTGGTTTCATTAGTTTTAATACAGAAATGCCAGGGGTTTAAATCTTCACATTTCAACACATGCATGGTTCATTACTTGAGGTCAAGATGATGATTTCCTGCATAATGTTTAAGTACACAGTTAAGTACAGTTAAGTTTGTCACAGAAAAACATATTTTAGTCATATGTAAGAAACCAGATACTGAACTATACCTGTGTGTACACACAGGTATAGTCCAGTATCTGGGTTTATATCTGTATTTCTATATAAATATATATATATAGCTCATGCTCATTTCTGTCACTTGATAATCTGGTAAGAAAACAGATACTGAACTAAATCTAGATATAGATATACACACACACACACAAAAGTATATTCCAGTATCTAGTGTTTTTTATATATATATATTTATAAAGTGCTAATTTCTGTCACTTGATAATTTTGAGGTCATTCCCAGTTCACTTCCCCAGTACATGCTTCAGACATGCCTGTGAAATATTTTGAAGAATCATGAAACTGTACTGCATGTGAGAATTTGGTGAGAACAATTACTAAATACTCTGGTTACTGACATTAGCAGGATGACTCTGTACTAAAAGTGACATACCAGCCGAGATGGGCTGGAGGATCACAGGTGGTTAGAAAGCACAGAGACAGTGGGGAAGTGACATTTCTACTGAATGTTTTCTGTAGGATGTGACTGTGGAAATACTGTGTTAGACTTGGGGAGGGAGTGACAGATGAGCATCTAGTGGAATGACCAATGGTGAAAGCAGGTAAAACGAAATGCTTACAATTTGATATGAAAAAAACCCTAACAAATTGGGAAAGAAGAAAATATATTTCTGGCAGTAAATTGCCTTTAATAAATCTGTTGGTTAGTTTGGTTTCTTTTAAATTTTGTGTCCTTGACCTAAACAACAAATAACCCACATTAATGTTTTTGTCCAGATTCTCTCATGCCTTCAGCTCTTCTGACAGCTGCTGATTTCATTCACATCCATTTAAAAATGTCACTCAAGGAGGTATGCAGAATTGGCTGTTCTGCCCATCATACTCAGCAAACAGATGGCAAGCTCCCCATCCTCCCCTTCCTGAGCTCTTTGAAGGCTTTGGCTGGAAGAGCAAGTTGTTTTCCCAACCCTCAGAAAAAATACTTTTGTGTGGGCAAGACAGCCCGACTCCCTGTTCTGCTCCAGAGCCGCATGTGGCGTGGATGGGGTGGGATGGGGCGGACACCTTGCGCTCCTGATGCACAACACCTGCGAGCAGCCACCAGCAGTGGCTTTGCCACTGGGTGCTGTTGGGGTGGGGGCACAGCACTGTCCTCCCCTCATTGCCTTTGCTGGCTGGATCTGTTAACTGCAGGAAGGGAGGAAGAACCTCTGGCAGATGGATATTACCTGGTAATAGCTGCAGTATGTCGCTGAGCCGGACGCAATGGCAGAGTCCTGTTCCTTCAGACAAGATGCTTTCTGACACACTTGCAAACAACTATACTGGTCTACATAAACAGAACTGAAGTCCTCACTTGCAAGATCGTTTTTAAGCAGTTTTGTGTGGCCAGAGTCACAAAGGTCCGGTTTAAGTCCTAATGTCAGTTTTATGGTTTGCAATTCCATGATTTGGGGCAGTGTGAAAGATCTATAATATTTAATTTTTCCACTGGACTCAGGGTCATAGAGAAGTGTCTCTCATGAGCCAGTTTTATGTGTCTTGTTGTAGTGGAAGTGTTTTCCTTGGTTTTAGAATTATGTCTTTAAGTACTTTACTCCACAATGTGCATACTGTGAACGTGACCTTCCTAGCACTCGGGAAAAAAACAGATCATAATCCAGAGAAGGGATTTTGGTACGTTTAGTGAATGGCATAACATTGCTCTTCACTACATCATTTGCAGTGTTTCATTTTTACTGTTGACTGTAATGCACAGTAGGTTTTAAAGGAATGTTCTTTATAGATAGCAAGGGAAAACTGAACTGGGCTTCTCTACCCAAATGTGGCTGCTCAAGGCATGTCTGCAAAGGGTCTGCATAACGCCACAGACTGACAGTATCTGTTCTCCTCTTCCTCAGCTGCCTCTCCATAAATAGTCTTTCAATTTTCTATGGAAGGAAGGTACTAATTAAAAAAATATAAAGAAAACCCATAAGACTTGAATAATTATAGCAGAGTTTAGCATCTTCCAAAAAAAAAAAAAAAAAAAAAGAAAAAGAAAAAGAAAAAAGTTCAATCTTCTGGAGGAAAGGAAATGGAAATGAAAATAAATCAGTTTACAAATTGCTCCTGGTCCAACATCACTCACTTCAACAGCCACAGCTATGCTAAAGTATCCGTCACTGTCATTTCTTTTAACATGCATCCCTTTCAATACTGCTGTCAAGCCTCCAGTCTGCTGATGACATTTTCCCTTTGCAGTGATGGGCATCTTGAATATGCAGAAACAGCAGTAATAAAGTGTAGTATGGATTTCAAGGGGATTAGTCCAAAGCAGCCATCAATAATTTCTGATCTGACAGAGGTGATAATTGAGGTAAGCTGTATAACTTGAAGATTTCAGTTTGGTTAAAATCGCCCTATTAGCTGCTTAATAGTGTTATTAGTCAAATAAATTAGGCTAGGATCTTCCAAATAACCTTGGCACTGTGTATATTAAGTGTGCTCAGACCTGTACGGCACCCACTGTAACAGTGCATTACCAGCAGAGATGGTTGTCATATCACAGTGCTCTGAAAGCGCTTGCTTTGAGGCAACAAAACACATTACAGATTTCAAATAACAGAGCATAAATCTGTTTTCAGCTAAACAAATGACAACAAATCTGTTGGTAATTTATGATACAAATGGTAGGAAATATCAGTGATTTTTTTTTGGATGTTTTCACTTAGAGCTATAATGACACAGCCTCCTTTCAGCTTGCACTCTTGCCAAACTGCTCAATTCATGCTCTCCATATCAATATGTTCCTAACGCACAAAGCACTAAATTTTTAAAGTTTAGGAACAGATTTTAGACATGGTCACTGAGCACTTCAAAGTGCAACCACAAAAATGACCCTAGAGAAAGGCAGATGGTCCTAAGAGCTGATTCTATTCCTGCTGAAATCAGTGACAAAAAATCTATTATTGTATGATCTCTCAGCACCATGTGCTTAGCATCGCACAAGAGACATGGTTAGCACTGTTCAGTAGCTGATCTGGTATCTTAATATCCTAAGGAGAATTCAACACCAAAAATGCATCTACTTTATGATGAAATTATTTTAAGAAAACCAACAAAATTGCATTGTTTAGGTACTGTCCTTTCCCTTATAAAAGACCCTCCAATACAATGATAAGCCGTAAAGGTGATTGGGAACACAGAAAAAGGAAGATATTAATGCAAAATATAAAACCAAATAGAAAACCAAATACACTTGGTGGAAATGAATGCTCATACCCAACATTAGAAAGCATCTGCATGCTAGCTGTAAAGAGAATTAACATGTGTTGCCTCCTTAAGTATACAAAAGGATTTGCTTACAGATAAAAGAAAACTGATATTTTACATCTTAGTTTCATATTATGCAGCCCACTACAAAAATATATACACTATAGATTGTAAGGCTTCATTTGTATATTTGCATATCTCAGTGAGAATGGCAGTATTTTTTTTCCAGCCTTTACTTAACGATGGCTACACAAGCACTTTGAATTTAAAACTCTGTACTGTATGTAAAGTAAGGTGCGTGCTTTTACCGCTTGTCAAAACAATCCTGAAATCCCATTTTCCTTTAATAAAGTATAGTTTTGTCCTCCAGATGTATGCTTGAATAAGATGTCATAGTCTGTTTTTGTTCAGGATTGCACCCTGCTGATGTTCTTAGGCAGCAAGAAAATTACCTTATTGAAACATATTGCTGGTAGTGACTATAGTGCCAAATTTTGCATTGGTATTACACACATGACATATTCAGAGACCTTTGAGTAAGACCATGAATATCAAGTGATTGAAAAGATTATACAGGTTGTTTCTTCAGGTAGAAAAGGTTGTGGTTCTGGATGAGTGTCTTTCAGATCAATATAATTATGTCATAAAAACATGTTACAAAATAGTTACTTTGCAGTGTTTCACACTTGCCTGTTCTCATACTAATTTTATTCAGAGTAGAATTATTTTCCTTATATTAGTTGAACAGTTGTTATTTTAGAGGTGCGGGGGTTGTTTTTAAAGTAGTTGTATAATTGTAGGCCCTCTGCTAGTATGTGACTATCCAGCCAAGTAATAGATTCTTTATAACATTTGCTTTTCTAAAAAAAATATACGTTCACTTGAATTGCAGTCATGAAGTTACATAGCTGAATATTTACACACAATGGCACACACACACAATTTATATATGTGTGCGCACAAATTCATACGTGCCTGTATGCATAATGGAATGAACGTACTCTTTATGAATCGCATATAAACATTTTAAGAGTGCATATGTTAGTACTAAAATGAGGTGGTATAAAGGTCTAGTTCACTTTGGGTAAAAGTCCCTGAATTTCTGGCTGTAGCAGGTGTTTGGAAGCTACAAGCAGTGTGATATATTAAAAATTCATGATATCTGGGTTAAAAGTGTTATTTGAATGTTGTATTTTTCCCTTAGACGAATTTAGTTATGCATGCGCTAGTTTTGTGACCCCACAGAGTGATAACTCACTGCCAAAAATCATCAGAGGCAACAATTTGGCTGGCCTGGTTGGCAAAACACAGCTGATCTAGGAAGCAAAGTTATGATAGTAACTCCTGCTGGTCACTGGAGTGGCATCAGAGAGAGAAAGCTACGATTAGAGAAAAGGGAATTAGAAATTTTAGGGGAATTCAGAAAGAGTTGAAAAAAAAAATCCGGTAAAAGCACAGCTAGTTGCAGGTGAAGGACGAAGTGCTGCCCAGAGTGGTTCCCATTAATGTTCCAGGTGCTAGAGAAGCAAGTCAAGTCATCAAGAATGCCTGATTTTTCCACTAGCTTCATTTCTTTTTAAACAGTTGAGCTCTTGACAAGCAATCCTTCCTAATACTACTATGAAATTATTCCATACAACTCTCATCTAGCCCCAGCCTGTATTTATCCAGAGATGGGTGGGTGCCCATAATCCTACTTTGGGCTGCTCCAAAATTTGGAAGAGGGGTTTGAAACGGGATCCAGAATTTGCCAGAGGGCTCATCATGGCTTTGGATCCCCTGGGTTAAGCACCTGCTAGAACTTGCCGGATATCTAAACCGAAACTGTCACCTCAGATAGGAAATTTGGATCGGTCTCTGACAACTACAGGAGATGCTCCGGGTCGCTGTTTCCTAACAGCCTTCCAACAGGGGCATGGCATGCAGAACACCGAGGGCAGCTGAGTGTATAACCTTCATCTGTGGATAAACAGGATTTTATGAAATGGTTTTCCATGATTCGTACAAACCTGACTCAATGCCCCAGGAAATCCTTTCCACAGCTTTGCTGCTACACGCAGGCTGTAATGCCAGCAGAAAGCGCAAGCTAGCCTTTGGTTTTTTGGGTAGGAATTATAACACTGCCAACAGCCTCTGTGGAACGGCTTTCTAGGTTTACCCCTTTGAACAGCTGCATTTATTCTTGTTACAGTGCTATAGCATTTCAAAGCACTGCATTATACTGAACTTACGAAACAAGGAAACACCTCATTAATTTATTCACTCATCAACTTAACATAGGTGTCCTCCAGAGACTTAGCAGAGAAAAAAAAAAATTAATATTCAGATGTAGGGTGGGCTAGAGAGATTAAATATAGTTTAACATGGCCTCTTCCAAAAGTCTGGAATTTTAGAGGTAAAACTAGCAAAATCCATTTCCTTGCTGTGTAGCATTTCATTTAAAAAGCACATAGCTTCACTAAACTGCACTTTCTGTGCTGATCCTTGACCTTTTCTTTGGGCTACTTATTTACATCAAGTATCCTCCAGATATCCCCTACATCTCCTTTGTATCTGAACTCTGAAAATTGCATGGGGATTCATGCAGCATGGGGAGTAAACACGAGGAACTGGAGACCTTTGTGCAGCTGTAGGGTTACTGTCTTTTGGGAGTCAAGCTGTGGTGGGATGACTCCCATGACTGGACTTTTGCGGGGGGTGGGGGGGTGGGGGTGGTGGATACAGGCTTTGTGAGGAAGGACAGGGTGCAGGATGGGGAAATGAGGAGAAGGAGTGTCCCTTTGTGTGAAGGCAGCTGGAGCATGTGGAGCTCTGCCTGGGGATGGCAGCCAATGGAGAGTTTATGGGTTAGGGTTAAAGTGAGGACAGGGAAAGGTGACATTATAGTGGCTCTCTGTTCTAGGCCACCTGCCCAGGAAGAATGAGTGGATCAGTCCATCTGAAGACAGGTAAGGCCAACCTCATCTTTGCATGCCCTGGTTCTCATGGGTGACTTCCACCACCCTGCTGTCTGCTGAAGGGACAACACAGGAAGACATAAGCAGTCTGGGAGGGCCCTGAATTGCACTGATTTTGTCTTCTTCCTTCAAGTGATTAGAGGAGCCAGACTCTGCTGGAGCTTCTACTCATTGAAAAGGATGGGTTCATTAGGGTTGTGAAGGTCAGAGGCAGCCTTGACTGCAGTGACCACGAGATGGTGGAGCTCAGGATCCTGAGGACGGGGAAGACACTAAATAAACAAGCTTACAGCTCTGAACTTCAGCAGAGCAGACTTTGGCCTCTTCAAAAATATGCTTGGAAGAGTCCCACGGGATAAGGCCCTGAAGGGAGAAGGGGCTCAAGAAAGTAGGTTAATATTCCAGGACCAGCTCCTCCAAGCTCGAGAGATTCCCACCCCTATGAGTCAGGTGAAAATGGCAGGAGGCCTGATGGAATGAACAAGGAGCTCCCATGCAGACCCAGACACAAAAAGGAAGCACACAGAGGGTAGTAGCAAGGATGGGTAACCCAGGAGGAATACAGAAACTTTGTCTGAGCACCCAGGGACAGTGTCGGGTGTGGCATATGAAGGCACAGACCTCAGGTGAGATTCCCCCATTGCATACATAAATGCTGGTTATATACAGTCACTTACCCACCCAGGTTCTGCCCCGGAAGATGCCTACGTGCAGCAAAGCACCATTACAGCCAGTTCCCCCTCCACCAAGCTGTTTACTTCCTCCAAGCTCATCTGAGGAGGTCTCTTCTTCCCCAGTACTTAAGATGTGGGAGGCTTTGGGCACAGCCCTGGTTGGGACGCTCTGGGCAGCCCCTCACTGCAGACAGCTGTGGTGCAATCACTCTGCAACCTGGCACCCAGCCAAGGAACGAAGCCTTTTCTCAGCAAGGGCCCTTATAGTTAGGAAGAATGCCCAAAAGAAAATGAATCTGGCTGGGCCTGTAAAAGATAAAAAAGGCTTCTATAAGTACTTAATCTACACAAGGAAGACTATGGGAAAAGTGGCCCTGTTGCTTGGGAGTCCTGGTGGACACCAAGCTGACCATGAGCCAGCAACAGGCCCTTGTGGCAAAGGTGGCTGACGGTATCCTGGGCTGCATTAGACAATTGCTTTCTTCTCTGCTCAGCGCTGGTAAGGCCACATCTGGAGGGTTCAGTTCTGGTCTCCTCAGTACAAGAGAGATATGGACATACTGGAGAGAGTCCAATGAAGGGCCACAAAGATCCTTCAGGGACTGGAGCATCTCTGCTATGAGGAAAGGCTGAGAGAGCTGGGGCTGCTTACCCTAGAGAAGAAAAGGCTCAGAAGGAAACTTGTTAATGTATAAAAATTCCTGGGGGGAGGATGCAGAGAGGATGGAGCCAGGCTCTTTTCAGTGGTGCCCACTGACAGGAGAAGAGGCAATGGGCACAAACTGAAATACAGGGGGTGCTGTCAGAACATCAGGAAACACTTTTCTACTGTAAGGATGATTGAGCACTGGCACAAGTTGCCCAGGGAGGTTGTAGAGTCTCCACCCTTGAAGATGGAGCCATCTGGACATGGTCCTCAGCAACCAGCTCTAGGTGGTCCTGCTTGAGCTGGGAGGGATTGGACAAGATGACCTGCAGACATCCCTTCCAACCTTAACCCTTGTCCAGTTCTGTGATTCCGTGAATAAGCAAAAGAATAAGCATGAAAAATGACTGAAGAAGAGGAACAGCAAAAGAGGAAAAGAAGCAAAACAACCAACTGAATAGTCAGAGCACGGGCTAAACTGTCCTTCAGCAATGAACAGGTTAAGTCTGAATGAAAAGGAAAATGTCAGGAAGCCTGCCTACATTACACTGTGAAGCAGTAAAGGACTAAACGGACCAACCACTCATGCTGTCTGTGTTCATGGCTGATGGTACGATGACCTTAGGACACTTTAGAAGGAGTTATCATCAGGATTGCCATTTAAATATTCCTCCAAGATTTCTACTCAGAGGAAAAATTCAAGGTGGACCACAAAAGTCACAAAGTGTGCAGTCTGGCCACCTCTAAAAGAACAAACTCCATTCTTAGGACTTCTCCACGTCCATCACTAGAGTGAGCCTGCAGGTCAGCTGCATAAAACCCTGCCCTTGCTTGGTCCTGCTGTCTATGAGCTGTCTCATTAAGAATCAGGCAGTCCCGCACACTGCTCATTTCCTTACCCTGTTTTGGGTCACCACACCCAGATATGACAAGGGTGAGGGCATTTTGGGACTACTATCACTTCCTTTAGAAAGGCTTCTGATGGGGGCAGGAATGAAGGCAAGGATCAGTGTTTCGGGAGGACTGATCTCTTTCCTTTCATATTTTACCCCAAATTCATCCCTTCTGACTTGCAGAAGCAAGAAAGGGCCGGGTCTAACTTTAGAGTGTAAGGCCAAGGGAGACTACTGGGTATTACAGCCCAACCTTCTGCATAGTACAGGTCATAATGTCCCCCTGCCCCCGCCCAGAAACTCTCTGTGCCAAATCACGAACTCAGGCTTACACTGAGGCATTTTGTACAGGACTGGCTTTTGCCGCTATAGTATTGTTTACTTTACAACTACTGCTATAGACTAACATAAAACACAATTAGTCTGATAATGCTCAATCATCTAGGGCACTGATTTAAGCAGGACTTTGGTTACGTGTAGAAACCCTACAAATTCGTTTGAGATCCTGCCTTCATTATAACTGGCATTGCCCATACTTTTTTATGGTAGTCATTTATTTTTGGTTTTCCAGTGGACAGTAGGGGGCAAAATACAGCATCTGCACCACCTGGGCTGAGGACATCGTGGTGATGACCTTTAACGGTGATGGCTCAAATGCCCCGCTGGTTCTCTGGAGCAGCCAGAGTTTGCCTCATGTCCCTATATGCCGGGCTAGCCCTTCATTTCTATTCCATTGTCATACATTTTCCTTCCCTGACTGTCATTCCACCAAGCTGCTCAGAGAGGCATGTCTTTGCTATGGAATATTTGTGGCCAGCAAAAATCACCAGTATCATTAGATTCCCAGCCACTGTACCTCCTGCACTGTTAAATGTTCACCACTTTATGCAGCCTGACCTACCGTGCTTCCTGCTCCTGTAGATGTGGTAATGTTTCCTTTAAATGTCCTCCCCTTGCAAAAGTGGATCCCTTCACTGTATTTATTTCCCTTGTAAATATGTACCTCACTTTGTAATATCAACTCTTGTGCATTTATTATTCCATTATATTAATTTTATATAAATTTAAGTTCCTCCTCACTTCCTCTGCAGCAAGGAGATCAATGCAGTACATGACAATTTTATTACATCAGTGTATTCATTTCCTTTTTAAAAGTAAATCACTCTGGGAGATTCACTCCCCCATAAGAATGTACCCATAGATCACTGCATTATGTTGACTCCCTGCATAAATAAAGACTGCGTCATTTTGCTCACTTACTCAGGTACATGTGAAAATGTTCCCTCTTACGATATCCATGTATACAGTATTTTATTCTTAGCCACTTCAGTTAGGAGCTAATACGGCAGTGCAATGTGCTTCATTTCTTCACAGCAGAATAATGACTCTCTAGAGAGCTGCAGCTAGTTGTTGCAGGACTTTGGACATACACATACACTGTGCTGCTCCTCTTGCCCTGCTTTTGCTTCCTTTCTTCTCATCCCCCTACCCGCCCCCCACCCCACCCCCACCCCCCACCCCCCTCCCCAGTTGCTTAGTTGGGTTTGTTTGCTTGGGGATCTGGACCTGAAAAATACCCTTCCTGCCGTTTCTGAGCTGGACCTCATTTTCATTTAAATTCCCTGTCCTGTCTGAGCGGGCTCAGTGGTGACACTTGCTGAGGAGTCAGCATCTGTGCTGCACTGTGCATCACCGTACGTATCGCACCCTTCCGCTTGCTGCTACTCCTCCATGTCAGTCGATGAGTCCAGTCCTCCACGGCAAACAACAAAATGGGGAGCAGACGAAAGCATATTTATTACTTGACTTGAATCTTGCTTTTTCTTTCTACCTCTGCTTGCTTCTCCAAACCTTCCTTAAGCTCAGCCCAGTACATGTGCACTCCTAAATGTGGATTTCTGTTATATAGACCTGGATCTGAGTTAATATAGATTGATTAAATATATTTCACATCCTCTTCCATAATCATAGAGCACCTTAATGTATGTGCTGAGCTAAGGAGACTCGCAAACTATCAGCTAGTTTCAAGGCAGAATAAAGTGATCTAAACCCTCTACTTAATTCTGCGGGAAAGAGAGGGACGTTTAATCATTTCAATGAGTTTTAACAGCACCAATGGAAAAACAGCTACAAAAGGGTTAAAAGCAAGCAACCAAAGGAAAGCATCAAAATCAAGCAACCAAACAAAAACCCCAGTCCTTACATGTCTCTCAAGGGCTGCACACAGTCTGCCCAGGATTTTCTTTAATCCCGAGTTTACTGTGTGCTCCCTTGTGCCTCCTTCCTGCTCCGTGAAAGGTCATATGGCAGCATGATGCCATCTCTGCAGTCTCCCTGTTCTCCAAGTTTAGGTCCAATGATTTCAGCATGCTTCAGACACAAATTGCTCTAAATTTTCTGAGATCTGAGGAAATGTAATACTTGTCTTTAGATTTTGGAAACTGTCAGGGAAAGGTCTACTCTGTTGCAAATTTTTCCAGTGTTTCCAGTACAAATAATGCGCTGTGCTATTGTTGATCGCAATGTGACAATTACAGTCGCTCACTCATACTGTATTAGGTTTAGCTTTGCTCACACCGTTGCAGTTTGATAGCGTGATATTTCTACACCTGTAATTCTGACAGTCTTTCTGTTTGCAGCCCTCAGCGATCCCTCACAGGTACAGGATCGGCATTTTGATTCTCTTTAGATAAGTACCGCAGAGTCTGAGGAAGGGGAATATATACACATGAAGCATTAGTTGTATTGGTTAAACTTTTATAATACTTTGCAGCAGTATTGATAAAATTGCACTAAATCTGGGAAGGTTTTTTTTTCTATCTCTTTCTTTTAAAGCCTGTATGCGTACTGAATCAACAGGCAACATGTGGAAAGCCAGAAGCATCCCCATCCCTTTATCCTTCCGACAACACATAGAAGAGGATCCTAAGCAGCACTTGAAGCCTGCTCTCTGTTCTGTTTCTATAGCTGTTTGCGACATTATTTTTAAGTAGCCCCTTCTGTTGGTGGGTAATCACTGCCTTCCCTGTGCATGCCACAACAAACCACGACAAACCAAATAAAAAAAGAAAAGCCACCAAGAAATGCGGTCAGGAGCCCCACCTGTTTGTTTTCTGCTTTAGGTTTGGGTTGGGTTTTTTTGCATGTGATCTGCCTTGTGCTGCGTTTTCCAAGTAGCATCCTGCCCAATTCCTACAGACCCGAGTTACCTGCTTGGTGCAGTAAGCAGCAAAGTGGATAAGCCATCCCTGCGGAGGCCACCAGAAGTGCCCCGTGTGTGACTGGGCACAGCACCGCGCAGGAGCCAGAGCCCCCAGCGTCACCGCACACCCCGCCGGTCCATGGTGCTGGGAGAGGAAGCAAAGGGAGGAAGGCAGAAAAGCGAGAAAGGTCTGTGTGGCTTTGCCTGGAGAGGGAGTTAAAAAAACAGACAGAAACCAACAACCTACAAAAGACAAACATTCTACTAAAAAACTACAAGGCAAGTTCAAGCATTGGGGCCCTCACAGTAGGAAACTGGTCACATGGGTAACATCATGAAATTTTACTGCAAAATATCCTTTTTTTTTTCTTATTTGAAAAGACAAATTATTAGCATTTTTAAACAATTTCAATATGTTTAATGGCTGAAAGTTAAGCTCAAACTGTTCCGCTTACTGAATAAAGTGCTAGGTCTGTAAACAGGAATCTTAAGTTACCCCAAGAGTACACTCATTTTAAATTTTACTTGAAAGCGGGATGTACGTTTATTACAATTTCAAACAAAATGCTAATGCCATTAAACAAATGAGGTTTAGGCAAATTAACTGCATTTTAATATTCTGAAAGCCTATGATATAGGACATTGTGTTACGAAACATTGGCTAGAAGTATCAGTTGCAAGTGGGATTTTCATTGCTGTGAATCTCAGGAGAATATTTGTAATTAGTATCATTTGCCTAATACTTCAGGTTAATTAGAATATTTAATTGAATAGCTGTAATCTTCAGAGATGACTATATTATGATCAAATTAGTACCATCACAGCACACGCTGATCACTGCTGCAGCCTGCCTCACTTCTGCTAGCTATTCAGCCCTCTGGAGCGTTCAGCAACATAAGAAAAAATCTGTTTCTTACACTTTTGAATTTTAATGATCCATTTGAACTCTGCCATCAACATTTAATTATTCTAGAAAAAAAAAAGTCCCAACCATGGCTCCCATATGGCATGTTGGCAAATACACTTGCCCACATTGGAGTCTGCACCTCTCCAGCAGCTCTGTGAAGAGATTTAGCTTTTTTTTTTTTTTTTTGGAATGCAAGAAGGCCTTTTTTAATAGTGTTTGCAAATACAGACCATATGAAGCTTCACAGAAAAGGTTACTAGGATACTATTGAAACACTATTAGGAACAGATGAATTGATTTTTAGAATGTTACAATGGATTTAATCCTGTAATGTCTACTACTGGACTTTTGTATTGTGTCCAAAAGGTTTGAAGGAGTCAGGTGCCTCTGTAACTAAACCTTGTTAGCTAGAAATGCAATTAATTTTGGGGGGAGAAGGGTAAAGGAGGAGAGGTAGAACGGATGGAGTGTGCATAGTAAAGTCTTTGCAGCCAAATCACAGATGCTGAGTTCCTGACCTAACCAGTTGCTGTTGCTTCTTTTTCTATAAATACATATATTTAGCAGCTTCAGATATTCTAGGGGTTAAACATGCCCCGCTGTGGAGGCACTAGGGCCGAAATCCCATTACGCTAAACTAGCTGGATCTCCCCACCCAATTCCTCTCTCGTCGCGTAAGGGTATCACACAAAAAATGTCAAGAGAGTAAGCTGGGCATGCTACAAAGGATGTTTGTTACATAGAGGGGTCCCAGGGCTCAGGAAAGCTCCCCTCCTTCTCCCCCCCTCCCCAGGCTGCCTCGGGATATGCAGCTTAAGAGGTCAGTTCTGTACAATTTGGTACAACGGCGATGTAAAAACTGATAATGGCTTTAAAATTCAGAAAGCCCTTCTGAAACTGATGCTATGCTGCAAATTTGTCCACAATGAATCATTATTATCTTGGGGAAGGGGGGAGGAGGGAGACAGATCAGTTTTAAGGGAAATGCTCTAACCTGCTGCGTGCAAGTGAAGGAGAGAAATATTCCAGTTTTCCATCTGACAGAAAAACATCATTACATTATCCTTGGTCAGGGTGGATGTACAGTGAGGTACGTACAGCTGAGACTTCAGGCTCCAGCCTCCAGTGCTGCTGTCCTGCAGAAGGCAGTCAGCGAACAAAATCCTCATGGTTCTTTGCAGGACCATCTCACCTGTTGACACACGAGTGCATGAAAGCAGCTTAGGAATGTTTCAGAGAACTGAGATGCACACAAGGCACTGTAAGTATGCCCTGCACCAAAAGTTACCGCTTTCAGTGGGCAGGGAAAGTTGGCACCCTACTAAAAGCAAAACAGTGACAATTCTCAAGAATGCTTTTTGAAAACATTCTCTGTTCTGGAAAGGAGCACATCTCTGCTTTGAAATTTTGAATGGATTTTGGTTGACAACATTGCAAGCACCGTATTTTATTTATGCACTTACAAATATTTGTTTATGCACTTACACTTTTATATATTAAAACATTGTTAGAAATGCAAAAATGTTCCGTTTCATTATGAAAAACATTTACATTTGTCACAACCCCTCTCAGAAATTTTGCCTGGTTTCAAGTTTGCTGTGAGATTCGAAAATCCTTGAATTACAGTTAGTTTAGCATTTCTTTAAAAATATGTTGCTCACCTTTGGTGTCCAATAGATGTTTCATTCATACTCAGTAAAAATCAATTAGATATAAAAAGGCAGTCCTGTCAAATCATTGCCATTTAAAATGAAAATTATAAAAGCTACAAAACTTACATTAAAAAATGAATGTTAAGGTTTTATTCATATTTCTTTTTTTTTAATCATTAAAAATTAATCAGGAAAAGATGTTTAATTTTCAGAAAAGGAAAAGCTTTCTGTCTGGGCTAAATTTACCTTCTAATAAATAATGACAATAATATTAGTCAGTATTAGACAATAATATAGTCTTCCTCAAAGCTAAAATACTTTGAAACAAAGAAAGAAGTTGTAATCCTGGGAAGAATGCTTTATTATATAAGCTTTTATTTTCATCCAGCTCCCAAATGATGATTTAATAACCATCCTTAATATGTGGTCTAAAAAGCACCTTGAGAATTCACTTTAATGGCTAGTGTACTGCGTAATTGTGGGCTTTCTTGTAAGAAAGCTTGCAAAATTGCTGATTAGAGAAAGAGATGAAGAGTGTTGTAAGTACCCAGACCTATATATTGTGCTGCCATGAAAATTTGTCTTAAAAACCTCCTCACAAAACCTGCTTTAATGTTCTGGATCTAATGCTGTATTATCTTTTAAAAAAAAAAAAATATATATATATATATATGTCTTAAAAAATATATTTACTTCTGCATTTTGCAAGCATCTGCTCCCAGCAGCTATAAGCAATCACTAATCTTGAATAGCAGCATTGTGATGTACTGTTTCCTTCATAGAGGTGCTCCCTGAACGTGAAAAACTCCTTTAGAATTAAAAAATCTGCTCCACTAATTGTAGAACAAATTTTCAACAGCCCTCTTTGAGAATCCCAGCTCTAAGTATTCTCCCATCTATTAAACAGATGGCAGATAAGATTGTAAACATATTTGCTTCATATTGAATAGATAGTTTCTGGCATAATACTAATTAACAAATTAAATGACTGACTTTCTGCATCACATTAGAGTTAAAACCACTTTGTAAGTTTGTCTTTGGTAGTTATTTACTTTGACAATAGCGTGCAGTGAAAAACTGTTAAATGTTTTCTTAGCAACATTATGCATTGAGTAGTTTTCTTTTTTAAAACTCTATATTTTATTATAATTCATTTGACTTTCATTACAGTCACTCATTACAAAATGTATGTGCATTTAATCCATTTCCAAGGGCTGCATATTTTTCCAATCCCATTCTGTATCACAATGATAATGTCTTTGGTCTATGCAAGTATGCATGAAATTTAGGCATTGTCTTTACTCATTTTCTGATAGTTTAGCATGGACTGCTTTGAAAGGAGGAAAGCTAACAAAATGCTAACCGTGGCAGATAAGAATATGGAGAAGGTTTCATTTTCCTTCCTTTAAAGAATTTGCATTGTGACTGTTTTATTATAAGTACAAATAGGATCGTCTCCATGATGCTGGCCTGCTATGCTACGAGGCAAGATTAATTCATATCTTCTTTGTTCTCTTCATTACTTCATGTAGAGAGCTGGTCACACCAGAAATCCTAATTCAAATTTCCTTTCCAGTAGGCTATCATCAAAGCAGGGAAAAGAACTGCATTCCCCTTTTTGCTTTTGGAAATACCAGTGTGAAGGAAAAAAAAGAGTTTACTTTCAAAACCAAACTTGTCATCTGTCTGTGGAAATATTATGTTCATGGCCCAGATGTAAATATACACAAAATGGTTGCAGAACTCTTAAGAGAATGGCAAATTTAAAACTTTTAGATTATTTTGCTGATGTCTGTGTCTTCAAACAGAACAAACCCAATACCTGAAACAAAATATAACATTCTTAAACTTTAGAAATCACAACAAAATTTCTTCAAGAACACAGGTGTAAACGCTGAAACAGGTCAAATCCATTTAATTTCCTTTAAAGTTATAATAAAATTAAACAGTTATATGAATAAGGTGATTAATTCGTATCTGTTACAGCTGATCCCCAGTGTTATTCAAAGATTAAAATGCCCCACAGAAGGCAAAGCTGATAGATGCCTCTTCGCTCTTCCCTCACTCCCCTTTTCACAGCAGCTAGCAGAAAAAAAAACCAGGATTTTTTTCAAATACCCAAAGCATGTTGGTAGTCATGTTGAAGAGCGTTCATACTTCAAATCCAAAACTTCTTGCAGGAAAAGCTTGGTATAAATTGAAAAAAAAAAAAAAATCAAAATTAAACTGGCAAATATATATATATATATATATAAAGGATTTGAAATTATTAGCATTGTTTTCTTCGGTCATTTTTGTAAATATAAACTACCTATTTTGATACATAAATTCAGTTGAAATATAGTTGATAACGGACAAAATTAAAGTGAAACCTTTGAAAATTACTGGAAAAAATACTCAGGTCAGCTGTTATAAGAAACTGACTTTTTTTTTCATTACCTATTTTTGTGAATTCAACTTTTTATGCATTCTGGGTATGAAAAAACACTGAAATCTGAACACAACACACACCAGAAAACTTTTTTCTTACTCGCTGTTGTTATTAGTCCTATTATGGACAATAATTCATATTTCATGTCTAATATTTCTTACTATTACAAATTATATTTAGTAATCCGGTTGTTCTAAGCACACCATGATGCATTTTGAGTTTGAGAGTTAGCTTCTTTTCTGTATCATGCTAGGAAAAACTAAAAGCTGAAATTTCTCGAACAATGTTTTAGTTTTAGCCAAACATCATCCGGTTAAATCATAGCCCTGCTTTCAATGTTCAGATGTATGCTCCCAGGAATAACCACAACTTTATTACTGACAGCTACAGCCCTGATCTTGCTCTTGGTGGGCTTAAACTAAGCGTTGTGATTCATCCAATTTGACTTACCTACTGGAAAAGAAATCAAGCATGTGCATGTGTCTTCTGTAGTTTAGGACACGGTATTGCATTGGCTTATGCACCAAATCAATAGAGCTTCTCTGAAAAATTACAAAGCACTGAGGTTTAACTCCCTTACATATTTCTTCATCCGGGATGAAACCAGGAAGAAAAAAAAAAATTATCTGGCTGTGGTACAAATGCATAGCCTTTAGCAAGCTTGAAGTGTGCGGTGAAGGCTTGCCGTACCGGGGATACTGTGTGGCGAGGGCGCGCGGATGCAGTGGCAGGGTAACCCCCGAGGCGTTCTGCCTGGATGAAGGCAGCACTCAGCCAAACTCAGCTGCGACCTCCTCATCCAGAGCTGCCGGACCCCACTACAGCGGTGCCTCAGTACGGCTGTATTGCTGCTGGTTCTGGAGCTACGCTGGGGGTAGCTGGTCACTACCTGCTCTCCAGGCAGGCAGAGTGTGCAAAAGGGAGTCTACTTCAGGAACACTGAAACACAAGATGATTTGAAAATGGTCTTTATGTTGCCTTTAACCCCTCACACATGTGACTTCTTGAGGTGTACCAAATGTACCTTATGGCAGTTCAGACACAAATGCTCAATGTTAAAATAGTTATGGGTGAAAAAAAAAATATTACATTTTGATAATTAAGAATAATTTAGGCTGGAAATCTAAATTCCTCCATATCTGGAGGTATCTAGTCCACCCTCCTGCTCAAATCAGGGCTAAATTCTAAATTAGATCTTATTTGCTATGGCTTCATACAATCAGGTTTTTAATATCTTGGAAATGAAGCTTTCACAGCTTCCCAGGGCAGCCTGTGCCATTGCTTAACACCTCTCACAGTATAAAACTGTTTCCTTGTTCCTGAATGGCATTCCCTCCCTACAATTCCCTTGAGCTGCTGACTATGCTTTTGCCAATGCAGCCCAGTATGTTATGGCACTCTTCCCTGCCTCAAGAAAAGAAAATATGTTCCATTTCCTGCTCAGGACCTTCAAATCCTTTTCTGCAAAACTGTTTTCTAGCCAGCCTGCAGCCAGCGTGTCACGTCACCGCGAGGCAGTCTGCCTCAGGTGCAGGACTTGTTCTGCTTTGAACCTAATGAAGTTCACATAGCACCATTCTTCCATTGTGCCCCAGTCTGTCTTGAAGGCAGTCCTGTCCTCCAGCTGGCCACTGCTTTCCTTGATTTGAAGCCTTTTATGAAGTTTCTGAGGGTGCATTCTGTCCTGTTGCCCAGGTCACAGATGAATCCATTAAACAGCATCAGCGCTGACACTGACGCCTGGGGAACATCCCTATTAACGAGGCACCAATTAGAGCCTGAGCCATGGGCCAATACCTTTGGATCTTGATGGCTGAGCCAGTTTTCCATGCCCCCATGCCCTTATACTCCATTACCTCCCCAGTTCAGCTAGAAGGAGACCGTTAAAAGCCTGGCTAAATTTCAAGATAAACAGCTATTCCTTCCCTCCCCTCATCTACACATCCAGGCAGAGAAGGCAACCAGGTTGGTCAAGTACCATTTGTCCACAGGAATAAATGCTGACTGTTTCTAGTCCTTCCTTGTCCTTCAGGTGCCTGAACACAGCTGCCACAAGGACTTCCTCCATAATCTTTCCAGGACTAAGACTTTATGGTCTGCCATTCCTTGGATTTGCCCCGCTGCCTTAAAGGTGGATGTAACATTTAGCTTTTCTCTACTGAAAGCCACAGCCTTTCAGTAAAGATGAGGAATGGCTTTACAATGACTGGGAAGCTGCCTCAGCACCGCTGGATGCGTCTCATCCAGTCCTATGCATATGTCCAGTCTAGGGAGGGGTCCCAAACTTGGTCATCCTCCACTGTAGATGGTAGTTCTCTCTCTTGGACTCCACCACTAGAAATGTGGGAGACCTAAAAGCAGATGCGCCATTCCAAGGCACAAAGAAATTCTGGTTTTTTCCATGTGGCAAATTGCTTTTCTGACTCTCCACGTTCTTTAGTGGGCCCATGTTTTCCCCATCCCATTTCCAGTTCCAACTCTAGCCAAGGTATGGACATCCAAATTGCATCGCTGCAGGCCCACGTGATGTTTCTGTATTCCTCCTGGGTAGCCAGTCCCCACTTCTACCACCCATATGCATTCATTTGCACCTGAATTCAGTTAGGATCAGTGTTTATGAATAAAAATTAGTATATAGAAAAAAGAAAGAGAAAGAGGGGGGGAAAAAGATATTTTAAAGTAACTTAGGTCTTTGCAGTCTGTCTTCTGCAGTATTCAGGTTCCAGCTTGAAGCCTTTGATAAGTCTTGGTTTGGTCAATGCAATTTGTACTGTCTCACTCAAAGTAATTGTTTATTTGCACCTTTTAAGATAAGGTTAGTCAATGAGAAAAACTGAATTTAGTTTATTGTCAAACATTTCTAAGATATGGACTAGAAAGATCAGGTGGTAAAGCTAGCACAGAATGTAAGCAGAAATTCCTGTTTGCATGGGTTATGTGTTCCTGTTCAGAGTGAATTCAAGCCTCTGTATAGCCTATATAATCCTGTATGAGTTTACAATATACAAAGGAAATCTGATGTCTGGCTGAAGAAAACTGAGAGAGAAATTCCTAGTATGCATCAGAACATATCTTCTAACAGCCTGTTAGTTAAAGTTCTCCCACTTTTTGTTTTCTGTTCTGCATTACAGTTAATTTTGTAGTGATGACCGGGAGATTGTACAAAATCATGTAAAATTCAGGTTCTAGATAGCTAACATTGTGGAACACAGACTGTCTTACATCAGATGGAAATGTCTCAGATGACTTGTGTCTATCTTATTCCCACCATGGGTAACATTTGAAGTGAAAAAAAACATTAAAATGCTGAAGGCTCACGATTCAGGTTGCAAGACTGAAACACAGCTCATGGAGTGTATCTCTTGCCCACAAGATTTTACCCTGTTTCAGTTGTTTGTCTGTAGAGTAGTATATTCTTCAAATTGTGATCATGTACTGCTTTTTCTGCAAGACCTAGGATAAACAATGCTCAGATAATGAGAAGATACTTAATACATTACTTCCCTGCCTGTATGCAACTCCCAAATGTTATTGCATATGTCACCCCTGAAGACAGAATTACTTACTAACTCTTTGGATTTTCTCATAGTGATGGCATATGCATTGTTCTTTGAGATTCATTAACTCCTTGTGAGATAATGTCGTTCTTTATTACGTCCATTCTACATATAGACAGCTAATGCTGAATAAGAGTAACTTACAGTGTGAGATTATCTACTGATTTTGGTGTCTTGATTTAAGATGCAGAGCACCTAAAATTATCAGTTCTAGGCACAGCTCTATTCCAGTCCCATTATTCACAGTTTCAAGTTGTTCTCTGAAAAGAATGATGTCTCCTTGGAAAATGTATTTCAAGTGACTTGGCTTTTGTTATGTGGAAACTGTAGCATCAGCAGAGTCTAGTCCTGCATGGTAGTACTCAGTTTACTCATAAGAGCTAGTCATCTCAGCTAGAAATCACAGAGGTGAGAACACAGCCTTTTGCATCATGCTGCCCTGATTCAGAAGGCCAAGGTCCAGAAGAAAGATCAATTAATGGCTGCTCCAAGTTCTCACACATGCAAGGAAGCTGAATTATAGTTGCACAGCCAGCCATTAGTTCTGAGTGTTAGTTCTTTGGAAAGGATACCTTGAAAACGTCATAATATTTCAAGCAGATTGTATGTGAAATTACAATTTGAAACAAATGCAAAACATTCTGTCTTGTGCTACTGTAACAAAACACTGGTTTTCAGCAGGATGTTTTCAGGATTTCTACATCCTTGTGTGTAAGTTACAGGCATAAATAAACATTTCTCACTAACAATTATTTATTTGGATTAGCACTACAGAAGGATTGATTTCTTGAGAACCTTTGCAGTGGCATGACTCGACTCAGAGAGCTTCCACTTTGCTTTCTTGTAGATTTGGAAACAAGGTGCAGAGAGGAATTGTCTCACCTTTCCTTGGAGCATGATCCCTTTTGTCTCACCCTCCTGATCCATCCTTCCACACTGCCTGTATCTGCCGGTGGTTCCTCACCCTATTTTATACTCATATTTAGTCATTCTCAGGCTTTGTGCTCTTCATCCCTATGTAGTCTTCTTACCCAAACAGCCCTCTTCTCATTCCTTCAAGTTATTTCATTCAGTATATTACCCCATAACTGGCCTTCTCCTTCTACTCATCTAGCAAGCTTCCAGGCCATGTCTCTGACCCGTCATTCTTTTCTCATTGGCTTCCTTCCTTATGTAAATATCATCCTCTTCCTCAAAATACTTATCCCAAACTCTACCCAGTCCACCCTGGTTATCCTGTTTATTGCAGGCATAGGATAAAGGTATCTAATCCTGAAGCCCGGTGTCCTTGCTTCTACCTGCCTCCAGCGTGAACTTCCAGCTTCACTTTGAAAACTTGCATCCATCTGCTATGCTGAAAACTAGAAAATACAATGTTAGTCATCAAGTTTAATTATTGTAAAAAGAATACATGAGGTAACATATTGTACACTGTATACTGATACATCTCTCCGTATTAATGATGCTAATATTACAAAGAACTTTTAAATGTACTTAACTGTCAGCAACAGACTCAGTAGAAGTAGCCAGCTAAGGTCAATGGTAAATAATATTTCTGTTCAGATGTTCAGCTGTGAAATACTTCAAATAGAAGATTTCAAAAATGTTTTTTAATGTTAAATTAAGCTCAGCAGAATTTCCAGTCCATTATATCAGTTTACAATAACTTTATTTATCACAGAGTGGAAAGGAGTTTACATATACATATATAAATATGTATATAAATATTTATTTGTTTACACACACGAACTCTTTTCCGTTTATGTATGTGCGGTTCCAAAGCATCATACAAGTTATTGGTTCACTGAAGAGCATGTTCCCAAAAATAAAAGCTTAAGAATGTTTCAAGTAAACTATACAAACTTTTTGGAGAAATGTAGATTACTTCCAGACAATAGAAAAAGACCATACAGGTTCAGACTCATTTCTGATGGCTGAAATGTGAACCAAGTCATATTTAAACCAAATAAAGCATATATTAAGGTTGCTCCGGACCTCATTTAAATGCTGACCACCTGATATATTTCTGGAGAGAATTGCCCTGTGGTATTCACAGTCCAAATTCTTGAGTCAGCTGGAGAGAGCAGCTCACTCAGGCCACTGTTTGCAGAAGATCACTGTTTGCAGCATGGTGGCTGGTTAGTTCTCAGCAGCACTTCTGCATCTTTGCAGGTTTCCCTGTAGCCTGAATACTTCACTCTCAGCGGATTCCATAAAGGCAGATCCCGTGGCATGCAAGTTGCTGAGAGACTGTAGGAAAGTAGGATCATTTTGTGGATAACTTCAGCTGCATACTTCTGATACCAGATCAGCCATGTTCCTAACCCAGATTATGTGACCAAGTAATTATTGATTGCTCTACTGCTTCTGCATTTACCTTTTATTTTTGGTTTTTTGGGGGTTTGGGTTTTTTTTTTTTTTTGTGTGTGTGTTTTTTTTTTTCCTGAGATGCTTCAGCCAGTGGTGGGGCTACTTTTGCATAAGGTCTTGACTCACCTGTGAAGCATATCTAGCTACAGACAGGAAAAAAATTCTTGGCCAGCTCCCTTGGTTCTTTTCAGCTTCTAAGTACCTTTACAAACCTGTCTGTCAGGACTCAGTGATGCAAAACATATAGTATGAATGGGCCCATTTATTTTCAGTGTGACAATAGTTTGTTTTCAATTTTCATTGAAATTAATCATAGGCATAAATGCATTGGCTGGACAGGAATGGATTGTTGACTCGTATTAAATATGTTAATCTATATATATTATAAAATAATAATTATTATTAATGATAAGATATTAAATTATTGATCTAATCATGCTGTTGCTTACCACATGTCAGGGGGAGTCAACATGTAGGTAAGACTGTTCAACTCAGGCGTAGTTTTGGATCGTTATGTTCTTGCAGGAAGCACTTGCCTTTCTCCTTGCATCGTTCCATTTACACAGCAGTGAGTATCTGAACACGGAACAACCAGGCTATAACACACTGACAACACCAGGCTTCCCTACAGTGGGGAGTAAACTCATCTTTCAGCTGTGGTCAGTGTTACAAGGTGAAGGTTCTTCCAAGAACCTTCCTTCTTTTTGTTTCTCCCCACCCAGCAGCCCCCACCCCATTTCTAGATATTTCAGAAATATCAAGCCATGATTCCCCTTCCAGAGCCATGATATACACCATTTCTTATTATGTTTAATGGGTATGGTAAATATGATTTATAGTTCCATATATCAACAAATAATATTTATTCATACTACTGTAAATCGCAGTCTGTTAACATATTAAATGACTTTTAAAAACTCAGTACTTGAATCTAAGTTAAAAATTAGGCAACTCAGTAAAGTGTATCTCTTAAAAACTGTCAAGTATACATTTATTTTCTTACAATCTGAATAAAAAACAAGTTAATTTAGGGAAAAAGAAGATACTTAGTATTGTGTGTTATCCGTCCTTATGATTTTCAATTTAAAAAGGTAACAGTATTTATGGCATATTTTGTTGTGACATAGATGTGACAAAATAAAATCTATGTGACACATAGATTTTTTAATATTTATAATGTTGCAGTCAATTTCCAAGTTTTAAAGTGTCTTTCCAAACTTTAAAAAATTCTTATTTTGAAAATAACATAGACTTTGGAATATAAAGGCACAGGAACTTTGAATCTTGTGTGGCAAATTGATCTTTTGTTCATTTTAATAGGAGAGGGTTCCATTGCTTAGGCATTGAGTATATCAGAGAAAGGGAAATTATGCCTGGCACCTGAAAATACTTTCACACGTTGCCCACCCAGACCAGAACCAGGCATCGCTGCTGACCGAACAGCAAACTGCCACATTGATTTCAGTGTGCTTTGGATATTGTCCTTTATACATAAAATAACTGTGTGTATGGCTATTGGATAGGAAATTCTTTCCGGTCTTTAGAAATCATAAATAAAAGCTGTATTAAGAGCTAGAGGCTGTGATAATGAGATGGGGCAGAGGAACCTGGCTCTTTGTGGGCTTATAGTACTTTACAGCACCACTGATTCTTGGCTTCTGCATGAGGAGTATGTGCCACACTGGGCTTGTTGACTGCCTACAGAGTTAAATCTATTCTCAGAGAAATGCCCCTACAGTTTCTGTAGTTTAGAAAAGCCTGAAACAGTATTTGAGAATAAAATTATGCATCCGTAACTTGTGAAGTTCTTCCTTCATCAGACTGAAGATAGTTCAAGCGTTCCCAAAATTCCTCTTGGATATCTGGAGAAGAATCCAAATTTTGAGCAGAAGAGTGGGGGGTTTAGGAATGATGAAATACAGTAAGAAAGAAACAGATTAACTTCTGCCATTAGAGGTATAGAAGCGAATCCTGCACCCTTTGGAATAACAAGGGAAAATGTAAGCTCTCGGGAAATGAGTTAGTTTTGAACATGAGCGAGGTCTTCCTGTGCAGTGTTCGTGCTCTGAGCTGTTCAAATTCAAGCTGCCCTCAGCATCTGCATGGAAGCTGTGCAGAAGCCATGAAAACTGGGACGTATTCAATTCAAGCACTACCTGACCAAATACTTCCATGTGAGACATGTCTTAAATTTAGACATAGGAAATCACACCTGTGTAACTACAGCCATGATTTTATTTATCTGTTTGCTTGTTCTTTCCCCAGCCTAGTTAGAATTCCTGCAGTTGCTGCTGTATTACAAGAAGGGAAGTTGTGTGCTACCTGCACAGTAGTAGCTGAAGGCATTATATACAGAACAAGTACAGAACATGACTGTCTTCCTTTAGAAGACCAGTGGAAATATTATATTCAGTCAGCACCTCCTATTTCATATTTAGAAAAACAAATGGTTTTCTTTCCTAGTGTGAACTTTATGAGAACTTGGCTGCTGTGCAAAGTGTGTAGCTGTTGCCAGTCTTGAGCTCATCAATACACATCCACGTCTTCCACAACAATAATAACAACTCTTCTTCTTCCTGCATGGAGAGACGATCCTTCTCAGAGCACAGTATGTCACACAAAACAATAACAGAAATAAAATATATGCAATGTAAGAACAAGAATCTTCATGGCAATCATTATTACAAACACTTCATCTGATATTTACTTAATTTATTCATTAAATATCTGTTGGTTTATATTGCTTGCAGATAGATGCTTGATATCATTTTATTAGTACTATCAAACCCAGAAATAATGTTAGCAATGTAATTCTCAGGTTATACACCATAGTGCTCATCTACATGGAATTGTTTCTGCACCGGAGTAACTGAATGCTAGCAGGCCTACATAAGTGTGAAAATACCTTGACAAAAGTGATCTAGGCATATTTTTTTTGAGAAGTAAGCTATAAGACCTTTTAAAAAAAATGAAAAAAAAGGCATTGTTGGGAGGCAGCAAAGATGATTATTTTTGGTTTGATTCATTTCTTTCTAAAATTCTATTCAAGAGTACGTTGTGTATGAGGGAAGAAGACTTGGCCTTTTGTGTCAAAACTTTTCTCAGAAATGGATATATGTAAAGCTGTAATATCTTTGATAGGAGTCACCTATCCACATGAGAGTTTCCCATACATCATTTTTGTGGGAATATGCCAGGCAGCAGGTTAGGTCTAATAATGCTTACAAACCCTGCCCCAAGAGTTAGAAAACTTTTGACACCATAAATCTAAATTAGGTTGGACTGAGGACTCTGGCAATGAACTCCAGTGAATATGGGATGGATATGGACCATTGAATTTGCTTACAGAGAAGGAAGGGGACTGAAAAAGAGATGGATGAGATAGCTCTGGTTTCCATTTTCCAGTCATGAGACCCAGAGTCCATTTGCTCGTACGGTGGCCACACACGAGTGGCTAAAACCAACAGCATGCTGCAGCAGTATATCTAGGTCTTCTTTATTCCCTTGTCTCTGGTATAATACAGTAAAAACCATGAGGTTTCAAAAACAAAACAAAGAGTGTAAATAACATCATTAGTTGAAAAATGTCAACAGAACTCTGTGAAACAGATTGATTTAAGTCATACAAACTGCTTGCAGGCTCAAAGCAGTGGTTTTACCACTTCTAGATCCAGCCATTTCAGTTTGGCCTGAGTTTGCCTTGAGTTTCTGCTTCCTATGGAAGCCAGGCTCCAGTCAGGCTCCACAACACGGTTTGTTAAGTCTTTAGTTCATCCGCCCGCTCCCAATGTCCCCTGTCAGCCTCTGACCCACACCCACCTCTCTCTCGGTCAGGACTTCACGTTCCTCCTTTTGTCTGCAATGACAGGTAAAGCAGTCTGCCTCCCCCAGAGCAAAGCCCGTCTCCTGACCAGCAAGTGCAGAAGCATGCTGAAGTCATTCTTTACCTCTAGAAAATTGTGGGTCTGTTGGTACTCGGTCAGGAATGTATATCCCATCTCCCTTGAGCTGGTTAACATGTTTCCAGAAGCTAGAGGCTCTCCTGGATTATGTGTTTCTTTTCCCGGATTTTTGCAAATCCTTACACTATTAAGATTTGACTGAGCAACTGTCAGGTGTGCATCAATTCAATATTCAATATAAAAAATAATCAGCATCTGCTTCAGAGAAACTTGAAACTGAAACATTTATGGTTAACTGTGAAATTAATTTGGGAAAGAGAAAGATACAACACAGCTAGGACATTTGTTGAAAACCCTCTAGCTATGTGGAGCTTGCCTTAGATATGCAATAAGGACTAAGACCCCTGAGTCCTCAAATAATATGTTATCCAAAGACCTTTTGAATTGCTCTTTCTTCCACCCCAAGAATATTGAATTCCTTACACAAACTGTTCATAGCAGGAGCAACCGAGTAGAGCAGGCTTACTGCGTATCATTTCTGGTGCGCGCTTTCCCCCATTGAACACCCTCTTTTCCAGCACAGATAGAACTTTTTTTCACTGGAGAAGTTTTCATTGAAACTGATAAATTATCACAAAATGAATGAAACTAGTTAACATTTTTAATAGATTTTACTTCATGCAAAATAATTTATCTACCCAAAAAGACATTTTTAAATCTAGCTGAGAGAACTGAAGGATTTGATCCCATGGACGCCATTCAGAAGTCAAAATTTGCTATGTATTCTCATCTATAGATGTATAATCCTGAAAAAACAGAATTTTCTTTTTCCTCAATTCTTCCGCGGTGCTGTGACCCCCTGTATGAATATGGGTAAAACTGTAAAATAAAAATATATTTTTAGGTGAACACTTTGCTTAAAATAGACAATGAAATATTTTCAGATAAAAGTTTAAATTTACATTATTAATTTTGCACTGAAGCTCTTCAAAGTGCTTTTTGTAGTCAATATTTTAAAATGAAATTGTTTTGTTTCAAAACATATATTGTTAGGCTTTTAATATTTCCTTATGCACCAATGGTCAGATTTACTGCTTGTTACCCACAGCATATATTTTGTTTACACGGTACTAAATGTACACCAGTCTGCGGAGACATCATGTCCTTTTTCAAAGCCTTTGTTCTAGAAATATGCATCATGCCTGCTACTGCAATATAATGCTTCAGTCTGTTTATGTGCTTTAGCTGAGCAGTATAGATATAACCCTGTTTCTTATTTACAAAAGAAAGCATTCATTTTTTCTGATTTCAAAATTTATTCTCCCTCACATTTATTTTAGAAGGATATATATAAGCAAGGGACCATTTCCTAGTACTTTATCACACCATCTTCTTCCTCTAGAAGGTTTATTTGCAATTATTCAGAAGTATATACCTTGTTTGTATTTATTTAATAGCTATACCTAGCAACATTTTTCATATAGTAGCTAAATGAATCTTTACACACTGCTATTCTTGAGAGCTACTTCAGTTTTCAGCTGCAAAAAAAAAAATCAATTATGTCAGGTTTTACCAACATTTCCAGAGAGTGAGGTGAGAACAGAAGGCTCTCCCTCATGCATTAAGAGATGTTGGAAATTTTGGCTCTCCAGTGATGGTGATTCCTGTAATAATAACCTGTTAATTCACCTTGACTGTTATATTGCATCAGTGAAAGTCTCTCTCAGATGTCAGCCAGTGTGCTAGGAGGATTCTGTTATTATACCTGACGTTTGCTGCTTTTAAAAATCAGCGCACAGACAATCCTTTCTCCAAAACTGAATTGGTCATAGTATTACTGAACATGACAACAAATATGCTGGTGCCTTTTGAAAATTTTGAAGGGTATGTTTTAAAATTATTTTTGAAATTTTTAATATACAGGTAGGGTTTATCTATGAATGAGTCACCACCTACCTCCTAAATGATAAACATGGTCAAGTTACACTGAAAGCAAGATAACAAAATGAGCTCAGAAGATTGCAACACCTAATCCATGACTTTTTTTAATAAGAATTCATAAACTTGTCCAAATAAAGTTAAAAAAAAGACCTGTCATAGCAGCAAGAGCTGTATTTTTTTCCTCACACAAAAGGAAAAGAAAAATCCATGTTCAAAGACATCAGAAAGGAATAATTACCCTCCAAATAATTTTACAAAAAAAACCCCACACGCATACCTTCGATTTCTCAGGGAAGAATACTTTTTAATCTCTGAAAAATTCCTTTCATCTTCATGAAAAAGGCAAAAATAAAATTGATGAAAATAACCTACCTCAGGGTGAGTCCCAAAATATTTTTTCTTTTGGGGAGAGAGTAATTTGGGAGAAATGCCATCCTTACTGAATTCCCCAGTATTGCTATTATAATTATTTATTTATTGTGCAGCTAAGACAGCTCGCCATGGGTATGTTGGATCACCCTCTGTGATGTGGCAGTAGGCATAAAATCAGTGGCTTTCTGTATCTCCCCTGCTTAACATTCAAAAGACAGGGAGAGGATCTAAATGTAAAACCTGGCTCCGAAACACCACTGTCAACTTCCTGCCCTCCGATAAATGATCCAGAGCTACTCCACATCAGGATGGAAATGTGTTAGGCACTAAAAACCACTGCTTGCATGACATCATTCCATAACAGATTACACTGTAATGTTAGGAATGTAATCATTAGCATTTAAACATGCATAAAATTTAATTAACCTACTTACCAGTTTGCTTAGAACTTTTGAAGGGCTACCTAGAGTCCTCTCTAAGCATTTTATTGCAGAGTTTTGGAAAGCTCACAAAAGAGAGAAGTTCACTGGGATTTTTCTCCCTAAAGCTGATGAGCCATGACAGATGAGCAGATGACCCGAGTTAATTATTATTGAATTCGTTATTACTGCTTTGTTGTCACCCAGCTCAGCCAGGGTAAAATGATGACAGTAGGTATCTCATTAAAACAGCTGTTTCAATTATGTAGCGGCAAATATTTAAAAAGCGGGCCTTCCAAGTTTAAAGCTGTTAGCAAAGTTTGTTTGTGCTGGTTGTGCCAAGATTCTTTGACCGAAAAAGGAGGGGAGAAATATAGTGTCCGTCTTAATTGGTTGGGGTAGGAGAACAGGGATGCTAGGCAGCAGAACACAAAGGTTGAATATGAGCTCCATACAAATTTCCGGAGTTTGTGCATGAATTTAGTTTTTTCTCATCTTTGGCTAAATTCAGTTTTGTTTACTGTACATCAGTTACATTTAGACAGTGTGACAAAAGAGCAGTGTTTGTGTTGATTTCTTTCCAGCTGGAGGAAGTAATATGACTGTAAGGTTTGTTTTGGGTCTCTTTTTTTTTTTTTTTTGTTGTTGTTTTGTTTTTAATTGTTTATTGTTTACTTGTTGACATTCATATTTATTCATTTTCAGCATTAGGGGCTTTATTCCCTTATTCACAGACAAGAAGAAGTCCTGCCTCAGATGCTGCTTTGAAGTCTTTCAATAGCCATTTTGATCTATAACAACAAAAAGTTTATTTTATTGCACTAAATTTCCCTAACAAGGTTTGCAGGGTCATGGTCAGCCCCTTAGAATCAGTGCATTTCTCTGCAATGAGTGTAGTGATGCCTCTGTGCACTTAGGTTTTACACCTTTGTGCTCTCATTTGGGTTATTTCTTCAGGGTGAGTATAAAAACACAAAGATGCTTGATATTGACTTGACTTGACCCATTTTCAGAAGAACATCCTATAGGTTATCGGCTAATTTCTGACTGTGTGCTCTGTAATACAATTCCTCTGAGAATTATGTTGTAAATGATAACCTTGAAGTCATCATTATTGAAGCCCAGTGTCCACTGAGACTGTCTGCACTCAGCCCAATGTATCTGCCCAAGGTGGTGGATAACTACTCCAGCAATTTCTGCAGCGGCAGCCAGCAGTTGCATGCACGCAGTGGCCTGTTCAACCAGAGTCACCTGCCTCCCTGGAGCTGATTAGAGGACTGGGCTCCCAACAGCAGCGTGCTGTCCCAGCCATGCAGCGCGTGCATTTTAGAAGGGCAAACATTGCTGTGTCACTAGGCTTCAGACTACAGCTACCAAAGTTAGGATTTCCTCAACAAGTCCTGTTTCCCAACATCAAGTCTATCTGGGTAGGAAAAAAGAAGTTTTGGCCACTTTATTGATTTACAGACATCCAACAGCCCAGTTATAGCAGTTGTTGAGTTGCAAATTCTAGACCAGTGGTCACTGTGAATATGCAGATTATCTCAACAGCTTGAGCATGGTGTGTCCCATGCCTAGGGTCAGGATATCCATTTGTGGTAAATTCTCTGTACCCAGACAGCATTGGACTAACTGAAAATGGGCCAAATGTAATTACTGCATTTTAAACATCCCATGTTGAAATATGAGAGTCCACTGACAGTCTCTCAGATGTTAGTTCAGGAGTTTTATGAATCTTCCAACTCATAGAAACACATAAGAAGCGTCCTTTGAAATGTACTGTATGCAGATTTTACCATCGGCCCAAAGGAATGGAGATAATGGGGTCTTCTGCTAAAAGGAAGTCATGTGCTTGATCAGAAGATTTAAAGGGCTATATATAATAATCTCAATCTTGAAAGCAGAACAGTCATTACTGTTTTCCTAAAAAATAGGTGTTCACTATTAAAAAACAGGTATTTGTCAGAAGCAAACCAAAAGCATATTTGTCATTTCCCCTATTTATTCTTAGAGTAAGAAATGCCTGTATAACTCCTGTTTGGCATGTGCTTCATTGACTGTTAATTGTTTGCATTTCAGAGAACCTAATGTCATTGCTGCTGAGTGGCTCCTCTTTTCCACCAGTTCAGTTTCGCCTCTTACGAGAAAAAAAGCAGCCTTGGCCAAGATTTTTTTTTTTTAACCTGCATATAAATTTTTCCACTGCAGTGAAGAGCTCTTACCAGGTGTCCAAGCATCTAAATTAATTATAGCTAGAGGATAAAGCTCTGTATTCAGAAAAGTTATAGAGTAACTTGGGGTGAAGGGGAAGGATTGTGTTACAGGTATCATCATACTAAAGCATCTTTTGAGCTAAAAAATAACATCGGAAGTCTTCATTAGGATTTATAAATTTCCACATCTCATCATTCCAATTACAGCCTTTGGGCACAAGTAAATATTCCAAAATGAAGCTTGTCCACTTTCCTCTGTTTTCTACACAGACATGGTTTAATGTGTTTTTTAGTAGTAATCACAAATATTCATCTCTCACATGGTAGCAAATATGCTGTGCATTTGTACTAAATTCAGGGGAGTGGGACAGCCTTCACTATATAATAGAAAATAATTTGGACCCATCTAATACAAGTTTTTATCTTTGGGATCCCTCTCAACTGAATAGCACATGCAAGGTTTTCTTTCAAGGCAGAAAAATTGCTTTATTGCAAAGAAGCCCTACAAATGAAGTCAGACCTGCCGGGATATGATATTGCTAGAGAGTGACGGTAACGTCCCTGCCTTTCTGCTGCTTGTGTACCCAACAGGCGCGGATCGGCACGGGTGGGAGCCCAAGGCAGCAGCGGACGCAGCATGCTGAGGGGAGAGGGCACCGCAGTGGGAGCGCCAGCGCCTGGAGCCCCTCGCTGAGGAGCTGGATAGACAGAGCAATCCCGCGATCCTGTGATCCCTTCCGCTCCTGGGAAACGTGTCTTTGAGAGAAGAGGAGGTCAAAGCCCCGGGATAGGCAGGGAATGTGTACTACTGATTGGAAATGGGAACTTGGGCTGCTGCTCGGTAGGAGACGCAGCCAGTTTTAGTGTTTTGGTTTGTTGTTTCTGGGGGTTGTTCTCCCCCGGGCCAACTCCCAAGAAATACAGATATTAGAAGCTCTTTAGAAGAATGGCAAAATGTAAAAGAGAGCCAAGGGTCTCAGAAAGAACTCTCAGCTCTTGCTTATATTTGGAAACCTGTGATTTTGTGTGATTTCTCCCAGGAATCAACTCAATAGTTTTGTCTGATCTGAATTTTGAGTTCATTTGTTCCCACAGTAAAACACTGAAACCTCAAAGTAGAATCTCAGGGTATGGTGCCGTAAGATGCAAAGTCAAGGGTTTTTCAAATAATTGTTAAGAGATTTAGAAATAACCTAAAGACTGGGGGTGGGCAGTTGTTGGTTTTTTGTTGTGAGGCTTTTTGTTGTATTTTCTCTCTCTCTCCCTCTTTTTTTTTTTTTTTTTTTTTTTTAGTTTTGCACTTCCCTCTTTGCTCTCCCCAGTTTCCCAGTTATGAATTATCGTCAGACAGGAGTGCTTACTGGTAACTGGAATGTTATTATGTCTTATCTTAAATAGATTTAAATCTTAAGTCGCTATTAATTTTCAAGTCAAAAGGTATTTCGAATAGTTTCATTCAGCCATATATGTATATTGATCTACAACTACCCTTGTGTTTTACCTGATACCATGTTTTGTGACTTTTCTCCAGTAAAATTTCCCATATTTTGGGTTATATTTTTTATTTTTATTTAGAGGGTATCAAAGTACGTAAGAATTAAGAACCTGCAATTTATCTGTCTTTTTTTTGCTGCAATTGGTCTTTGGTTGCAAATAAATAAATAAATAAATAAATAAATAAATAAATAAAAAAAAAATTTTGAACCATAAGCTTATGGCAGTTTTACTTCTCAGTTTTTGCTATCTTCACTGATGAATATGTGGTTATTGTTTTCCAGTAGTTTCCTTATGAAATGATAGTGCCCTGTAAGACAAATTTTAAAAAAAAATTCTATGTGATTGAGAATTGTAAATCCCATTTCCAAAGCAATTTAGGAAGCACTCAGGCTCTTGATGCCTTTACAAGGCATGTTTTTCTTTAGCTTGAGTAAGTATCCAGAGGGCAAGTGCTCATTAGAGTAAGTAACTGTGGGTTTAAAATCAGTTTAGTTAGTTCACTTTTTGAGATGTTTAGAATTTTATTCATATAGTTTGAATAGCCTTTGTATGAGTTTTATATTCTTATGTACAAGAACAGGAAGGATGACCAAAACTTCACCTGTATTTTTATTTTCTTCTTTGATCACTGCGTATCCATTTGGTGCTAGTTTGCCAAAAGAGCTCAGTGGCAGAGCAGTAATAGTGTGGAATGGCCAGACCATTTGGTAGAAGCAGAAGATGCAATATTTAAAAATCAAACGGCTGTTGATAGCACTTTCTTTCTACTACTACCTGCTGCCTCTCTGCAAGGATGGATTTTAACCACGAGTGATGGTTTCAATCACATTAGTAAAATGTTTAAAAGTTAAGTTTGTTAACGCTTTAGCAGTTGAATCATTCAGTCTGCTGAGTAGATTTTTATACGATATTTGCTGATTAAAGATAGCCTTCTAAGCTGTGAGCTCAGTTGGGTCATGTCAATAAAGTTGTACCAAGAAACTTTCTTCTTTCACCTTTCACTCCCCAGCTGTGAGCCTTCACCTCGCCTTTGCAGCCTATCAAACATCCACCCAAAACTTCAGATCAGTTAAATGATGCCTACTTCCATATGTTCTGTAAGATCATACATTTCTTAAATTTCCAAACTTGCTTGGAATTGCTTCAATGTTTGTTTAAGTTCACAGCTTTTACAATCAAGTCTAAACTTTGAAAGGTAGTTGCTGTGTATCCCTGTTCATTCCTCTGGAAGCTCTGGGAAGCAGCTACCAAGCTAGGATCTGGAAGAAGCCTCGGTTCCAATGTCCAAGCACACGGTCATGGTTTAGGCCTATATCTAAACTCGGGCTGCAGTGTGAGCAGTTCTGCTGCTTTCCAGTACTAGCAGCGTATTATACAGAAGTGGCAGAATCTGTGCAAACACATGCCCCCTCCCAATTTGTATTCATACACAACTTTCACAGAAATATGAAATATCCTGAGTGCCAGGAAATTATTAAGGAAAGACATTCAACACCATAGGAAGTGTAACCCATCAACACAGTTAAATATCTCTCTGGGAGCTTACTACATGCCAAGCATGGAGAAATTGTTGATTATTTCAGCAGCTTCTACCTCAGACTTTTTTTCCCTGATATTTCCTCAGTCCTGTTTTCCAGTTCATATTCGGATCATGTGATGATTATGCCCTGTGACAGCAACCAGATCCCATTGGAGCCACACTCCTTCAGGGGGGCTGAGCGCGTCCACCTTTGTCTCAGTCTCATGTACTACAGCACCAGTATTCAGCATCTCAACCCCCTCCTCCCTTCTCTCTCTTCCTCCGCTCTCCCCCTCCCCTTGCTCCCCAGATAGTCCATTCTCCCAAGGAAGCAACCATAGCAGAAGTCTCTCCTGATTCATTACCATTTCATAGTAAGAACGGTACTTTGTAAAACCATAGGCAAGCACAAATGTTGAGGAAAGGACATAATACATGCAGATTTGTCATGAGTTTTGTAATTACCTTTGCATTCTTCAAGGAATCCCAGAAGCATAAGGAAGGAAGGAAGTAGTGTTGGTTTGGCCCCAGATGACTTTAAAACTATGGTGCATTGCATTGCGGGTTCCTATTAATAATTAAACTATCTGTCACTTACCAACAACATACATTCCAAATTAAATTTAAGCAAAAGAAAAAAAAAGATCATTTGGGACTGAATTAGCGGGCTTCAGAGAGAAATAAATAATAATCAAACATCTGTGTTCTAAATAGTACGTGCTTTATCAGACAAACAACTGTTACCATCTCATTGTATAAAATGGCTTGGGGAAAACACCGTAGCTCAAAAGCAAAGTCTCAGTTAGAAAAGGGAAAAAAAAGTTCATTAACAAGTCAGGAAGTGATTGAAAGTTGCCATGTTGCTGTATTGCCTTTTTCCTCCGTTGTCTCTGCCAGCAGTAAAAAAGTATTTATTTTAGTGCTCAATTCAGTGGACAAATGACAACTCGAAAGCTGAGGAAAAAAAAAATGCTAATGGCATGCATTCACAAAGTACAGCAGCTGAAACTTCCAAATATTCTGAGCCTCAAAATATGATCCCATCTTCCTTACTTGCTGAGTTTTCAAGCACCTTGTCTCCCATGAAGGTTACAGGGTTTATTTTTGCAAGGGAGAAGATAAAGGATACTGAATTAACAAATAGGGTAAAGAGGGAGAACTTACTATTACCTCCATGCTGCCAAGACATGCTGCTAAGGCACGCTGCTGACCAGACACTAACGTATCGCTAATATGTGCAAGGGGGGAAAAATGACCCAAATAAACCAGTAATAAATAACAACGCAGTACACTAATTAGCCTAGAGTAATATTTCATAACACACAGGCTATTTCTGTCCCTCCTCCCCTCCTTACATTCATCTTTCCACCTCTCAGAAGCCATTGGGATAGCATGAGGTTGCAGGATAATAAACCGAATAAACTCATCATTTGGACTATAACAGCAGGACTTTCTATGTGTCTCCTACCATTGCAGACCCTTTCTCCACACCAAATCACACTCTCCACTATATCACTGTGACTGAGGAACAGCAGTGAATAGCTACAAATGATCCATGACAAGATCACACACAAAAATCTGATGATAATATAGAGAAAGCCTTGAATATTTCATATTACTGTTAGGAGGGTTTTTTTCCTCTTTTCCTGAACTCCAGCACTTGATTGCTGCTATGTCTGCATGTCTGCAGGTTAGGATTCTTCTACCTTTTGAGCAGGCGGCTGTCTGTTTGTCTACTCCTTAGGTAACTGTGTTAAAATATCCTATTCCAGCTGTAACACTTGTTTTACAAGAGCCCTGGTTTTGTCTGACACAATATGGAACAACATTTGTCATTCGTTATCAGGGGTGATATATTTGTTAGCCTGCAGAGAAACATCTGCTGTGCTTTAATCTCTAGTGTGCAGGCCAATATTCATAGGATACAGCTGCATAAAATCACAGTATTAGATGGGGCTGTCCAGTCTGACATGAAGGCTAGCTGGCAGGCAGACAGAAACAGATTTTATTATCTGCCTTTTACATATTTATTTATGTCAAATATTTCTGAGAATCCATACATTAAAGCCCTTTTTATGCATTGTTATTTTGCAGTGACAAGTCATCGACAGCCAAATGAGAAATTTATGTTACATATTTAATATGGACATCTGAATGATTATCAAATCTATAGAAGCCAAGCCTGCCCAATCACCCCTAAATAATGGATGAGAAGTGGATGTGACTCAATTTGTTCAGTATAAAACCTAGACGACCTCTGTCTCTCATTTCATCACTGCGGCACTGTCATTATTTGCTTCTATTCATCTCACTTGGCATCACTCAATAAAATCTGCACATGATAAAGAGAATAACCTTGGTCAATAGTAAAAATGCGGGGGGAGGAAAAATGATCATTTTTTCTCCTCACAGGTATGGTGCCATGATGTATGTCAGCATGGCTGTATGAACTTCACAAGGATGCTGGTATGAAGTCACAATAAAAGAGGAGACAAAAACTTTAATGAGATGGTTGGCTGTAGGGAGGAGGGATGGGCTGGATTAATGTCCTTTCATTTAGTTTGTGGATTTACGGTGAGGAAATTTTTAAGAGGGATTTAAAACAGAAGAAAAAAAGCCACTGGAAATATGGCTTTATTTAAAATAATTGCAGAAACATTCTTGCAAGGGAAAGACAGTGTATTTTATAGAAGTTGCAACACATTCCTCTGCTGTTATCCAGCAAAGGTTTGATGGGCTCATGAAATATGTTTTTCATTGAGACTACCAAAGAATGACTTGTAAGAACAGACTATGTTAAAATTACAGGTCATTGTAAAAATCTGTCAAAGAGGAAGGAGAGAGACCCAGTTTATGCAGATCAGATTTTGAAAGTAAATTATGTTCCTTGAAACCATTTCAGCAGGGCTGCCTGTGATCATGAAAGCTTCATATCTAACATGAGATATATTCACATTCCTTTTCAAAGGTCCCATAGTTGGGTTGATATGTCAATAAGCGAATGCAGGAATGACAAAGGTTAACTTCATACCCATATAGATGAGAAGGCTTCTGGTCACAGAAATGTCCAAAATGTATAGCTGGATTTCATGGTAGCAAGGAAGATGACTTATGTCATGCTCTAATAGCTCCATAGAGCACACCATAATTTTATAACTCATTATTCATACAAATATCCTACAGGAGTTATAGAAAAAGTACCAAACTATAGAAGGCTGCAGTGAAAAATGATAGGAGCAGAAGGTTAGGAGGGATATAAAGGATAGGAAATAGTAAGCAAATAGCAGGCAGAACTGGGCTGCAGTGTGCTGATTAAAGATTGGGTTACTGCTGCATTTTAAAAAGGAACGGAGTCAGTGAGTCTGGGGATGTTGGCTAGACAGTTGCAGACTGTTAGTGCAAAAGCAGCAGCAAAACATCAGTCTGCAAGTTCGGAAGGGATGAGTAAGAAGCATAAGGAAACTAGGTGGTAAAAGAAAAAAGGGAGGATAAAAGGAGATGGGATCAGAACAGGTCAGAACAGGTACAGTACTGAATTCAGACTGGTGAGGAACATAGAAGCAGCAATGGTATAATGTACAAGATGTGGCTTTACATGAGTAGAAGCGACTGAAGTGGCTTTGCACACCTGTATGTAGACATTCATAGTGGGCTTGTCAAGGTTTTCTTCTCAAGTAGTTCAGCAGCGTGAATTGCAAGTCTTTGTCACATGTAAGGGAAGCTGCTGCTTGGCAGCCTTGCAGAGCAAAGCAACTTGGTTTGCAAAGAAGAACTTGCAGTTGACTTTGAAACAATTTTAGACGAACAGAAGAGGCTCACAGCTGAGGATTATGTTTGAAATGCAGCTCTCTTGCCATAGAGGAGCACATTTGCTTCAGAAAGGATTAGCTGCAGAGGATGAAGTGGAAGGCAAGGGACAAAGTCTGTGTAGCAGAAGGAAAGAGACAGGGAGATGGGACCATTAGGCTCAGAGAGAAGGTGCAGATATATGTCATTCATGAGAAAGCTGAGGCGTATTACAAAATAACTTGGCAAATATAAGAAAAGAAGAAAAGGGAAATCCCAGCTTTGGCAAACATCTAGGGAAAAAGACAAGATTTAGCAAGCTGTTCACCTAAATTCAACTAAGCCAGCACAAAGCGGAAGATGTCCCAGTGCTCCACATTAACTTCTGCGAATACTTCATGGAAGAACGAGGGAGCAGAGGCCAGCAAGGGAGAGCAGGCCTGGCAGGAACGTTATTGCAAAGCTAGGAGGAAACAACATGGAGATAAGTAATGAAAGGGTATTTAGTGGGAGCATTCAGAGACAGAACCTGCCAGAGGAAATAATTATATTTAGATGAGAAAATTATGTTGAATACATAGCTCTGTGGGCAGGTGATGGTGTGGGTCTTTTGAGAAGAGGGGGACTCAGGTCTTGAGATGCAGTAGGTGTTGCCACAGATGACATCTCTAACTGAAGCAGGAGTCAGAGATTAGTAAGTAAAGTGCAGGTTAAATACTGAGTTTTAAAACTGCTTTTTGATGCAGTAAAGATCAGATAGAACTTGTCAGTAGGAGATCTGTGGGGGGTGAGGACAGTGAAAGATTTCTCTGTATTAGACAGTGAGAGAAACAAGATGCTGAGTCACAGAGAGAGATGAGGTTGAGGAAGGGATGAGGATTTTCCCATTTCATGGAAATTATAAGAAATTAAATATACTGTTTGCAGACCAGTGGCTAGCCTGGGAATAGATAAAATCCCTCCTAAAAAAATAATGAGTAGTGAAAGTAGAAATTGTGAAGAAGGATGAAAATAGTGGGAAATGTTGAACTGACAACACACAAACTTTGCAAAAATTTCTCACTTGTCTTGAATGGGGAATATTTACAGAAAAATATTGAAGTCGCCAAGCATCTACATGAGATTTATTTATTTCTTTTCTCCATATGGACAATGTCATCCTACTATCGAAAGTCGAAATAATTGGTAAAACTAAAAAGATACCATTTTCCTTCTTCTCACTCCTATACATATAGATGCCAGTGGTATCTGTAGGCTGAAATAATAGGGGTGAATTAAAAAAAGGCATATATAACATTCTTGGCTGTCCAGGAGTGTGTTCAGATGAGAGCTTTTTTTTTGTTTCTTGTCAGAACTACAGGAATCAACTTGACATGGCATGTCAGCATATTCAGGAATTATCTGTGAAATCATATGCAAAGGCAGCACCAGTTAGGAGTGGTGAATTACTTGAAATCATTTGTAATAGTTGCGGGCAGTTTGATCGTTTCCCCAGCCTTTTGAAGCCGTGTGATTTGTGCTGTAAAGCTAATGCTGGCAATAAAGAACCCATGCCTATCTGTTAATCAGGTTGAAGATGGCAGCTGTTTCACATCAAGAGGATTTTAAGACAAAAGCAGAATAAAATACAAGAATGACAGAGAAAGGAAAATTCTATTCTTTGTCAGAGGCTAAAATTAATTGTGATGATTTAAACAATTCCAGTGAAGACCTTTGTGTATGCTGAACAGATAGCGGGGTATATTGTGTTTCATTGATGAAACATTGATAAAATCAGCTTCAGGACTTGCTGAATGCCTTGAAATCCTTTCTAATTACTTTTCAAAGTCTCTAACAAGTTGGATAAAGTTAGTCTTCTCTTTTGTTGCTAAAGCCTTCAAAATGAATTATTGTGGCTTTTTTTTTTCTTAGAGTTATACAGGAATAAAGGTTATTAGATATTATCTTTCTGTCATTTAAAGGAGGGTTTGTTTAATTCTAGCAGATGATTTCTATAATTTATTCCAAATTTTTCTTTATTTATGTCATCTGCTGACCTGCTAAAGAGACCCAGTAGGAGAAAAGACACTTCTGTCTTTCAGTTTAGATGAAAAGTAAGTCTGAAAGAGCCCTGAAGTAACACGTAGGATTTCAGTGGGGGGAATCCTTCTCTCTTTGCAGTCAGTCAGAGTTTTTCTGTTGACTTCAGCAGAGCCTAGATTTACCCCCCTGTGTGTGAGGAAGACCTGTGCTGTGTTGCTTCAGATTTGAGCAACTCCAACAAAGCTTTTTTATGTTGGTTTTATCACACCAGATAAACGCCTTTAGACATGGTATCTGTTTGTAATGCTCACCATTCAAAGACTGTTTAGGATGCCATTTTATTAAGATATTAAGGAATATTATTTGATTCTAGCAAAACTAAAGCAATTACACCATACTTGTAAATACTTCATGTACTCATCATACCTTTTTCTTCCTTACCCAAAACCAGATCTCTGGTTTGTCTGTATGGAGGGACTGTTAATTTTATAGTTAAATGATGAATTATAGAACTTTATTACAGCAATGTCTATCTGCCTAACATATCTAGCCAGTGTCTTGCAATCAATTGTAAGACTTACCCTACTCTTCCATAAGCCTCAAACAGGCTAAATAATCAACCCCAACATATTTTATCTTTCTGGTTTCACAAATTGCATGCAGCCAAAGGATAAGACAGGGTAAGATTATCAATTACTGACAGCTTTCCTGTACACCAAAACATTAGCAGTTCTCAGTCTTACAGTGTCAGATATAGCAGACTTTAACTGGAACTTTAAATGAATACCGGTGGGAAGGGCACAGGCTCAGTCTTCAATGAGACCCACAAGGGGTTTTTTTAGTCCATGAATGTCTCAAGATTACAGACTTTAAGTTCATGGTCTTTTTAGATTTTTTTAAAGCAGGTTTTTATGACTCTCTCTGGGTTTTGTAGAGTTGGACAAAGCCACCTGGTTTTGCAGATGTAGGGAAGTGAATAAATAGTCCTAATAAAAATCTTAAACACTCATCAAGAATTTCCTGAAATGTTTCCTCTGTAACATGCTTGACACATATTTGCATTTACTTACTTTTGTACACAAAAAATATGGTGATGAATATCTGCACTGTGCTGTATCTTTGTACATTTACCAAGTACTTATTAAAATTACCAAAAAATTTACAAAGAATATCACATATGCAGCCTCTGCAGAGGAAAAAAATGGAGCAAAGGTCAATATGGTTATCAACATACAAGGTTTTATCTTATAAGTTGCTGAAGAGATTTAATATATGTTATATTTAGTGCAGGAACACACTGGTTAAACACTAAAGACACTTATGACCTTCAACCTTTTGTTTTATCACAGTCAGATAGGATGCCTTAAAGTATACTCATTTATATGCTTATATGTACATTCACACATTTTGTTGTGGTTTTTTTTGTTTGGTTTTTTTTTTTACTTAAATGAAATACGCTACTTTTTGTTTTCCCATTTTGTACCGTTCTGTTCCTGTGCCTTAGTAAAGCTAGCTACAACTGTTACTGTAGCTGAATACATGGGCAATTATTTTCAAACAGCTGGAAACTTTTTAAGGCTCGTTTTTCTGCTCTGCGAGGTATTAGTAGGTAGCTCTTCTTTCATGATGGATTACATGGCCCTGCCTTAAGACTACATACATTTTCAATCTCCTTTTGCTTATACTTAACAGTGAAAAGGTCTGTAACTTGAACCACACAACTATCAGGTTCCACACAGGAGCCTCACTATTTGGCAAATTATTTGCCTTTGTTGCATTCATTTTTGTTTATAAAATACTAATTACCTCTTTTATTGTTTGAAGAGATTAAAAGTTAATAGGAGAAACTAAATAAACAGAATGCCATTCTGCACAAACTATATAAGCTGGTAATTAATTTCTGGCCTCCTCTGAGCTAATTAACTCATATAAAGAAATGAAGTTAATGAACCATAATTCTAGTCATACAAGTGTAGATACAAGCAGTTTGACTTAATGAATTAATAAGATATTTCCTTTCTTAGAGGTTTTTCAATTGTGTTCCTAGTCTGTAGGCCTTCTTAATGTTTCTTTCTGGCTAAAAAATTTAATAAATGGCAGGGCAACCTGGAGATGGGACTTTGCAAATTTTACTGTCATGTAGGAGACCACAATTTCAGAGCAAACAGGGAATTCTAGCTCAGCTGGGTGGTGTATCTTTGATACACAGCAGAGATGTTTTATGCTGACTGGAGGTGATGCAGTAACCATCATAGACTGAAAAGTAAGCTCCCAAAAATGCAGTCACTTTGTTTTATCTGGATTAAGGCACATATAAAAATGAAATAATTAATAATTATAATGATATCCCATGTCCCTTTGGCTGAATAAAAGGATCGATGGTTAGTTTAGACTGCTGACAACCTCATTCCTACCAGCATTTCGTACAGAATTTACACTGTTATCTGAGCATGCTGTAATCAAACTTTGAGTCAGATGTATAATTCTTAGTTAATCCTGAGAAAAAGATTGTTTATCTCATGCTCCATGATTTCTTCTGGAAATAAGACTTATTTTGCCTGTTTTGCCACAGTACCAACACAATGTCAGTTTTCACCAGACTAAATTAATACCTCGTCAAATAGACCCTGCTCTAAAAAAAATAAATTAGCCAGTGGAAAAGTCCTTGGAAAACCCTGTCTCTGTGGCTCTGATTTGCCAGCCACCCCCTCTGTAAACCCTTGCTGTGATGTCACTAATGCTCTCCCAAGCAGAGCTGAGTCTTACGCATTTATGAAGTATAAACCAAAACTTCCACAAAGTACAGTTTTCTGCAGGACTGATTTTCCATTCTTAATAGTTTTCCCTAATTTCATGAGAGGAAACGTGATTGTATAGATTGCTTTATTCCTAATATATTACAAACATTTCAGGATTAGTTATCAATAAACAGTCTTTAAAATATGCTGCTCATAACAGTTTGAGAAAAAGAACCTAAGCAGAGGAAAAAATAATGAATATTTTGAGGTTGATTTTCCCCTTCAGTACTGGATTAATAATGAATATATTTGGACATCTGTCATGAAACCTGAATCTTCATGAATCAGCGAAAGTTTTATGTTGATTTCAGGCAGATTTTCATCCCTAATTATTTCAGAGGGAGATAATAAAATACCAAGTAAAAAGTCTTTACATAATTCCCAATACCACACTGCCTTATATACACATATTCCTTCCTTCTTTTTCCTTTTAGATGAAAACTTATCCTGTTATTTTAAACATGTCATTTACCTAAGTGTCAGCAGCCTCCTTTTCAGACCTTTGACCTTGGATTTTGACCAGGTGATCAATTTTGTTTTCCTTGGGCCTGAAAGCACAGCTGACACAGCTTTAGAAATGTATTTCATCTTGATTTAGTAACTTTCATTTATCCATCTCCATTATTTACTTAGATGCTAAGAGTACATCCTTTCTGGGCTATTTGTTTCTAATTGTTGAGGTAGACATACATAAACATGCCACAGCCACTGCAAGTAAACAGTGTCTGGCTGCTGATAGTCTGTAGGTTTTTTTAGATTAAAAAAATCTCTTATATGACCATGACAGCACTTGTTATTAATGAAAATAATGGCTTCTTTTACCAGCACGCAATCTAATTAAAAAGCAATATTCCAATAAAACTTGTTTCAAAGCAATTGGTCAATCTAAAGCCCACGGAGGAAAACCTAAGCATGATAAAATATAATTTTGGTAATAAAAATATTGGTGCACCATTTCAGGTTCTGCTCAGGTAAGAATGTAATTTCATTGTTTTGTTCCGTGTCCATTGTGATTCTGTGATGCTGTCTGTTACAGATCTTAGTTATTAGATCCAAATATTTTGTGTATCCAAATCCACACATAGCAGAGCACAGGCAGTATCACATCAGGTTCTACCATAGCCCATACGTGGAAGATATCTGCAAAGAAAATGCTACAGGAACTTTTTGGGTAGGCGACGGCATGCATTCTGAGCATAAATAATAACTTATCACATATTATCTTTGTTTTAGCCGGCTGGATAAGTGTATATTTCACCTAGAATAAATATTTACTCATTGAAGGAAGGAAGGTAGGCTGATGCCCTCACTGAACTCCAATAATACAATAATACACGTGAATACAAACCCCATTTTTTTCAGGAAACAAATGAGGTTATTTTTATCCTTAATCCCTTGTAATGGTGCATGAGATGTTGATGGTTAAAAACTCACATTCTGTCTTACAAGCTCACTGTACTTCCTCAAGAACAACCAACACAGAGCTATCTGGAGCAGCTTCCAACTATACCCAGGTTACCTTGCAGGATTTTTGAATGATCCTGTCTTTCCCAGATCAAATTTTTGTCTTTTCCAGATCAAGCCAAAACCAGAAAATTCAGACATTGCCAGAGTTTGTTCTTGATTAAGAACCCAGCTGAGGAATATATCATGCTCTAGAAGTTTCTAATTAAGAAACTATTGAATGATTTTCTTACAGGCTTCACTGCCACTAGATTCCTGCTATAAATTGCTTTCCATCCTTCTGTCTTCAATCTTTTTTTGAGATGTATCATCATGCTAGAAAAATGTTGCCGGGTATGGGTATGCTTGGAACATTCAGCAGCCTAGTCCCATTTTTAAATGACAGCTTTAAAACTTTTATATGTATTATAGCTAATCTTGTCTCCCTTCAGAAAAGGATATATTTTCAACGTATGTTAATGAACAATAGGAAAAATTATCCTTTTAATGGATAAAAGTAAATCCTAGCACACTTGACAGGAACTGACTGAAAAAGGTAAAATTAAACCATGGCTTCCAGTCTGCGCTATGAATCAACATATGGGTGTTCTGTACCAAGCTTATATCTTTTTTCCTTGGTTTGTTTGTAGACTTGATTATTATTAAAGACTAAACCCTATGTTTAAGACTGTGCAAGTTAATACGCTTGAATTAACTTTTAACTTGTATTTTTTTCCTAGTCCATAATCAGATAATCTATGAGCAGGACTGTCTAATAACTTTTAATTTTAGGAATTTTTTTAATTCTCTAATAGCCTTTAATATTCTACACTCTGATTTGGATGATGAAAACAATTATTTCATACTTCACGTCCTGTGCTCTGCTGTTTATAGTCTGTTCTACTGCAAGATAGATGATGTACAAATATTTGGACACTTTTGTTTTGTTAAATACTTAAATAAGACCAAGTTGAATAGAAAAAAGTCCAGTGTCCCTGAGAGGTGATACTTGGTGGCTGAGTTTACGGAAGAGAGTCATATTATCCTGTGGTGCTGCTCTAGCCACGCTCCAGTTCAACAATCTGTTTAACGTGATTGCCTGGATGCTTGGCCTGCGCTTACAGCCTTGACCATTCCAAACCATACCTCAAACAGCCCACCTTGAACAGCTGCTATGTGACACATCTACAACCCGTTTGGATTAGACACCTCTATGCAGAACGTTTCCCATAGTTTTGGTGCAAACTTGTGATTAGCACATGCCTTTACCCATGGCTGGCCATCAGTGCAAACCGGGGGAGCATAGGCGCTCCAGCAACGACGAAAGGCGAGTTGGCAAAAGCAGGTACCTAACACTCTGGCAGGCTTTTCCCACCATGGTTCATGCCACGCTGGATACACGTGTGTTAGCATTCTCACAATAACACAATGGTTATCACCGTTACTGGGAGGACATAGTTTTAGCAAAATAAACTGCTGTTAGAAGATAGCTTTAGTGACATAAACATATTAATGCTGAGATATAAATCACAGGGCCCTTCCACATTTTCATTATCTTCCTCTGAGGATTTACTGTGCTATAAATGAGATTCTATAGGAAATCCACCCATATATAACAATTTATAGTGTGATGTTAAGCATATAAGGATTAATGCTGAAATCATTATATCTATATTTTAATCATAGTTGTAATCAATTATAGTTATGTAATTTTGATTTTTCTCTCTCCATTTTTTAAATACACTGTGGTTGCTGCATTAATACTTTTTTGGTTGTTGAGAGGAATAGCAAATGGTTTCTCAAATTAGAGAAAGAAAAACATTGAATTCTTAAGCAGATAAAAAAGGCTTAAATACATCATGATTAAACCATATGTCTTGTACGATCATCTCTTAAGTACTATAAGTCTTTACAGATGTACTGACCTCTTGGATTCCACAGCACAAATGAATCCCATTGCAACTGTGATATATTAATATTTGTCAAAGTCCTCCAAATTGAAAAGATTTTCTTTTCCTAGTACATGGGATTGCTTAGTTGAAAATTAAAGTTCTTGTACAAATAGAGCTGACATTTTGTTGCCTTCTATTCTGGGGAAAATTCTCCCTCCTTCTGTTAGATAATATTTATTGTGTATCATTTTTCACAGAGTGACAACAATGCTGGCATATTCATAGTTGCTGGAAAATGTCCATTGCATCTCTGGGTGTAAAGGTAGTTGAGAGTGCCTAAGCATCCTACAGACCAGCTCACCTGCACGTATAGGTTCTCTGACAGCCAAGAAATAAGGGTAGAATATGTGATGTTCTTATTTTCATGCTTTCCATTTTTCACTCTGTTTCATGTGGCTAGGTCCATCGCCAAACAATTTGATGTTATTTGGAGATGGTCTTTGTCTTGCACATGCCATTGAACGCTGTTTTACCTGTGCAATATTGCCATTTAGGGGCACTTTCTTACATTTGGGAGTTAGAAGGATGCGGATGGAAATGATGTCTGTCATTGCTACTGTTGCAGGGTCTCTGCAGCACCAGGACATGTCTTGACAGCTAACCTTCAACAGCAGAAAACAGTATCTTTGAAACATAAATCTTGTAGATTGATTTTGAAAAACTAAAGTTTCCAATCAAAAAGCAACCAACTCATTCATCCACTCCACCACAGAACAGACTAATTCAGTCTCTGATCTTTAACTGAGATGAAATCTGGCTACAATGGAACAGGTAAGCCTGAAGTTCCTAAAATAACTGAATTAATGCAAACACTTGGCAGAGCTTATTTTCAAGTCACATATGAGCAAGATTTATGAAAAGATACTATCATTTATGTTTCACCACCTAAGCGTTTGCTATTGGAGTCATCCTCCAAACCTTGATATTGAATTAACAGACATCCTTATGTTTATAATGCTGATATTTTGAGCCTTAAGACTTGCATCTTTACATGCTGTTTTACACTTCAGTTCTGACTTTTTCATCTCTTGTGAACTGAACACTAAAGTTTTTTTAAAATCATGTTTTTCTTTAAGAAAAATAGTAAATTTTGTTGGATTCTGAATGAACTTTCAGTACTGCAGGAGACCTAAATTAAGGAAATAGAAACTGAGTTACCATGTATTTAAATAAGTGCCTGCTTTGAATATACAAGGAGCAAATGTTGGAAAATTTAATTCCCAAAAGAAAATAGAAAGCGATCAGAAGACTCTGGATTATGTGATGGTCTCTGTGTAGTATGCAAGAGTCACAAACCTCTGGGAACAAGTAAGGCAGTTTATGAGCTAAAGCTGTGAATTAATTCTGCATTTAGTGGTGTAAATGTGATAACTGAAGAAAAGGATAACATTTTGTTTTGATTTAACAAAAGTCTTGCAATCTGATAAACACAAGTGATTTTTCTGAAAAGATGGGTACAGCGGAACATACACAATGGATAAATTACATCTCTAGGAAGAGATAGTGCATACAGTAGCAAAGCTGCATTTACACAAAAAAAATCTGATGCCTTTTAGCAGGTGGCTGATAAGCATAAATAAAGACAATCACACATGGCAAAATAAGACATATGTAATATCAATATAAGGTTATTGAATGCATGCCACCAATTTTATGTACTAAGTTATGCAAAATTCTTCATATTTCATGTAAGTGTGTAGTTATTGTATATTGAGGGAGAATCTACAATAGGCATGTCACTTATCCTAGTGAACACCTGTCCCCCCTGTTAAAAATATTTCCATGGCTTTTAGCTTGAACTTGCCTAGTTCCAGTTCCCAGCTATTGGATTTCTCAGAAAGAGGTGGGGTGAGGAGAGGGAATCTTTCCCAGCTTTCCCTGCAATAGTCAGCTGTTACCTCAGCAGAAAACCTCTGACAACTTATACTTCAATAGAACACGATGGATGCAACATACAAATCTATGTGTGTCTCTATGTGTCCCTCAAAACCCACCATCAGAAACTGTTCATGGAGGAAGGCCAGTGGATGTGCCGTATACTGTAAAAGAGGAGGAAAGCATCAGACATTTAACATTAAAATAAATACAAAAATTAAAATTCACTTTCCACTTGGTCCCCCAAGCATGAATGGATCAAAATAATAATGACAATGTGAAGAAACTTTGCTTCCATGCAACAAAAAACAGTTGTGTTCAATGACCTTGAACGCTGAGAGGATGTAAGAGGTACAGTGAAGTTACAAGATGTGATTACTCTAGCAGGGCGTTGTTACTGAAGCAGTAGTACAGATTGCACCATCTCAGTGGCACATCAAGACCACAGAATTTTGACTTGCAAAATAGTATGCTATGAAATTAGGTCAGATGTATAGTAATTGTGGGCAGATCCCAGAAGATACATGATTGCTGTGCAGATAGGAGGGATCCCGTAACAAGAGCATTGCCTTGTTATGTAGTGTGGAGCCATTCTCTGGATTCCTAATTTGGATACCAGGAAGCAGACTGAGTACAGATGATTCCTAATGGAGTTTACTACTTTGTGAGAGATGGATAGATTCACTTGTATACAATTTGGCATTCATTGCAACCTTTAGAAGACAAAGGAAAGACAGGATAAACCACTCGTGATTGTAGCTGTGCTGTATATTGCATATGTGTGTGAAGCTGCTGTGGAAGATGCAAATCTGCATGTTGAGTAATAATGATGAAAAATGTCTGTATATAAATCCAGATTAATTTGTGAGGAGGTCAATTGCAACAAATATGTGGCATGTTCACTCAGAAAAGACCATCAACCATGATTCTGCAAAAGTAGCAACTAAAACTGAGGAAACCCTATAGAAAGCCTTGCTCCTCAAAAAAAGGATAAACAAAACGACAGCTCTATGTCTGCTTTTTACCAAGATCAACAAATGTTTACATTATTAGAGTTCCTTTTGGGTGTAAATAAGTTTTAGTAAGGCTACCAGTAGTATTTTCCTTTTTCAACATATTGATCATGGTCTAGAAAAGCAACAGTTCACACTTAAGGATTGTTACTGCACACAGAACACCAGGAGTTTATATATACAGGTCTCTCATAACCTCAGAAAAAAAACTGTGAAGTGTGTAAAAGAAATATATTCTGTTGTAGTCAACCACGTATGTTTATCGACATATTCATGGGAGCTGAGTAGCAATGGAGTCTCCAGAAACAGCAACTGAAAACACTTTCCTGATGGCACCATTGGGACAATTAATTATTCAGTTTCACATGGAGAAATACGTTAGTGTAGCTAAAAGCAGACAGGAGAGAACACAACACTTAGAGTGTTTCTCATTTAAAGCACAAATTCATGTACATAGGCCTAGTCCACTTTTGACAGCAAATATGCAGTTTCCAGTACCACTGACTGGTCAAAATAGGTATGGTTTTGAAGAAGCAGAAAACAAGGTATTCAGTAATTTATCTACCCTTTCTTCCACAGTTCTGTGTGTCTGTGTGTGTGTAATTTTCAAAGCTGAAGAACCTCTATGTTGCTTGTGAAAAGCATTTTGGATTTGGAAATAAGTCAGTACTTGAGGCATGCTGTTTTGATTTCATATTAATGTATAAATGTGATGGTCGGTATTCCAGTATACATATTAACATCAATACACTGAGCAGTCAAAAGAAGATAAAAGCATGTATACTACATTCTGATGGCTTAGATGTCATTATGTGATCATAAAAAAAAGAGGTGTGAAGATTTTACCTACACGGGAGAGTCAGTACTTAAAGGTTTTGGCTTAAAAACTGTCAATAACTTAAAATTCAAGAAGTTACAATATGTGGTACCCTGCAAAACTTAAAACTGATTCAGTTCCATTACTTAAACACATGACAGATTTTACGTACAAAGTATATTATACTCATATCCAGAGAGGTTGCCACCAAATTTTATTACCAGAATCATAAAAAATGATTACACTTAAACACACTGTGAGTGCGAATAATATGCACAACAATGAAAGAAATGGCTTCTGCAACTTTCTCTTCACACTTCTGCAATCAGGCAGGGCCAGCCATTAATTTACATAGGGTATTAACTGTTGTTCACAGAGAAAATTCACATATTCACAATATCTTCAAATACAGAATAGAAAAGCAGATAAACAGCCTTCAGGAATTAAAAGAGTAATATTATGCTTTTTCATTGCATTTTGATATCCCAGCACTGATTCCAAGAACCATGTGGGGAGTGTCTTATATTTCCTTACAGTTTCTTATGCTCTTCTCCCACATGCTCCTACATAAGCAAGCTTATTTCCATATTACTCAGTTTAGCGCAATATGATCTGCCCTCGAGAAGAATTGGGCTGCTTCTTTCAATGCTAAAGTAGCAAAAATCATGCACCCAACCTTCCAGAGTTACCACAGTAGCTGAATTAAATTTGTTTTATTTTTAACATTTTGAATCATATATGATTTGGGATGTAAATCAATGTCAACAAAAGGCTTTCCAGGAATCTCTGAGAAATTAGAGGTTGTACCATTCTTCTTTAAAAGTCAGGAATTATGACTTCTTAAAACTTCTAACTGGAATTATATAAAGAAAAATCAAGGCTATTTAGCATTGTTTTATATAGCTATTTTTGGCATTAGGAAAATAAGTCACTTAGTATGCACTACATTATTGTACTATTGTGCTGGCACCAATTTGTTTGTTTACTGATTGAAGCTAATTTAGCCAGTTTATAACATGTCAGAATTTTTCCAGGGGTTATAGAATACATGCTTTTTGGAGGCTTGCACAACCACTGATAATTAGAACATTAGCCCTTGGGTTGTTTCCTTTCTGTTTTTCCAAAAGGAATAAAAAACCACCTGGATGTATTAAAACACCTGGGTAATTTATATGGAACACACACAACATACACATACACTTTCTTCTCCAAAACAGTAGAGCTTCTGTTTCCAATGCAGGCAAGGAAATGATTGATATAACTAATGACTGATGAAGTAAAACCACTAGCCGTTAATAATTATGCAGTAAGCTTGTGTCTGTTGTTATACAAATTAAGGGCCCGATTCCTATGTGTATTCTTCATTTACACTCTACAGAAAGAGAACATGGCATCTTAAATTGACTTTTCTGGTACTTCTGTTAACAAAAGTTGCAGTGGTGCATCTAAAACTACCTATTTTAGATTTGCAACCAAATATTTTTACAGAAAAATTCTGCTCAGGCAAACAACACTTACAAAAATTATAAAAAAAAAAAGTCACAACCTTTTCTCCACCTTAGAAGGGATTCCCATTTTTGAAAAATAATTAATAGAACTTTTTTATGTGAAAAGACCTTTCTCCATCATATTCTTGAAGTAAATTTAGCCAAGAATCAAAAATGCCTCATTGTTGTGCATACATTTTTGGGGAAGGAATTCCTTGATAATTCACAGCAATTTTAAATGACTAACTTGTTGGAAAGCAAAAAATCAGTGTTCATTTGGAAATCACTTGCAACAAAAACACTAGTTTAATAATAGTTTGCACATTACGCTAGGACAAAGTATAGCCATTCCTACTAGTAAATGAAAGGAAAGTTTGAAAGACAAGAAAAGTGTGAAATTTTCTTTGATTTGGTTTAAAAGGTATAGTCTGTTCACATTACTCTCAGTAAATTAAATGAAACTGCTCACAGACATAAAGGGAGTGGAATTGGATGCCCAATATAAATTAATTATTTTTTTGAATGTCAGTTTCCATATCTATTGAGAAAACACCACTGAATGGAAAACTTCAGATGTTTCAAAGCATCAACAAAATTTGGGGTGAGGAGAAGACAAAATTGCTTATCTCACTCTTTCTTTTCCAACAAAGACTTAAGACAAAGATATTAAAGGATTTTTTTTGCCTTGTCAACTTTCCTAGAAAATGGGAAAAAATAAAATTGAAATTGTTATTTAAATAATTTTATTAAATATTATATTTATTAATATTATTAAATACAACTAAATAAGTTATTGCATAAATTAAATTGAATTACAATGAAAACCTATACACAAAAAATTCAAAGAAAATTTCTTAATATGTATTATTCATAGGTGACATGTCTAATAAATAAAACAGCAATTGCTTCAACATTTTCTGGGATGGGATCATACGACATATAAGGCTTGTGGATATCCAAGTCATAAGCACATGTGGGTAGCAATGGGATCTTGGAAACGTGGCTTATGCAGCTGAGTTATTAGAGGCAACTTTTTGTGTTTATATAAAGCAAAATCTTAGTCTTTACCTGTACAAAACCAATATTTACCAAGAATTTTGCTGCAAGCTTCGAGTATATGAAACAAGACAATTCTCGCATCAAACTACACACATAACTCCAAAGCAGACCAGATTAAAACATAAACACCTTTATTTTATTTTTGAACACTTGTCCAAGCTGAACCATGCAGTGTACTGCTTTGCCTAAACCACATTTTTCTTAAGCAAGGCCTGACCGAGATGTTGTACATAAATACAGCCACTGGACACACCTCTTGCAAACCCCAGCTTCTTGGAACACAAAACCAATGCTGTAGGAGGCTGTGCCATGGATTTTATTTTAATTTAAATGCTGTTAAAACATTGTGGCTGATGTTTTAACCTGGGCTGCGCTGAGGCCTCTTCCAGGCAGCACCCCATCCCCACGCACCTGCTGTGATGGCCTGCATGAGGCACATCCGCCATGGCCCCAGCAGCCTGTGGAGAGCGGCCCAGCTCTGGCTCCCCCAAGGGCTCTTGTCCTTCTGCCTGCAGCTTTTAAGCCATGGAGTCAAAGCTGCAGTGGGGCTCTTGTCCTCCTGCCTGCAGCTTTTAAGCCATGGAGTCAAAGCTGCAGTGGGGCCGTGGTGGGGCGGCAGCTGGGGCTGCTGCGGGAGGAAGGGAGCAGGGAGGCGGCAGGAAGAGAAGGCCCGCAGCATGGCAGCACCACCTGCTCAGGAGCGGAGGGCTGCGGGCAGCCCAGGCTGCTCATCATCGCCCCTGACACTGCCCACAACTCCATATCAAAGCAGATAACAAGAACTGCAGTGTAAAACTGCCTGACTTTTATTTCTGTCTTTCCAAGCTATTGGCTCCTTCACTAATAATCGGGATTTATTACTGGGCCCATCTGCTGCCTCTCTAAGGTCAAAAGGTAAACCGCAGCCATCGCTGATGTCACCATCAAGGTAGCTGGTAGCAAATGGACCCTGACAAGTGTACTTTTAAAAGAATATTGTGGCAAGAGCACTCTGAGCATGAAAGTCAAGCTGATAAAGAAAATAAAGTCCAAAATACTACAAAGATGCCAGTTTTTAACCCATTAATCCAAGTGATGGAGTCCAGCTGTCAGTCTTATATCCGAGCAGCAGTCAGAAAGAAGAATGAGTTCCTATGCCCAGTGAAATGTAATCAGGTCAATCTCTCTGCAAGGAAATTCCTAGCACATCGCATTTTACTGTATTATTAGTGCAGGCTCTGCAAAGGCACCAAGAGGTAGAAGTGGAAAGAGGATGAAGTCCTTGCCACTGCATTCGCCGTTTCTTGACATAACGATGTTTCATGAAGAGCCATCAGTCTGGTTTTGTTTCTCAGCTTTTCATTTTTACTCACCAAGACCTGGCTCTGAGACATTTATTTCTGTAGCTAAAGTCACATTTCCAAGTGCAAGGGATAACCTCTGTCCCTTGTAACTGCAGCCCTCCTGGTTTCTGATGCTGCACTAATAAGGATCACGGTTTTCCTTCTGTGTTGCTCTGTGTTTTTATTCAGGGTGATGTAAAGGGACCGCAGCTAAGGTTAAACTCTCCAGATAATTTTGTTGGTATGTTTTATCAGTTTCTGGGCAGGAAACTCCTTTTCGACTACATTTCCAGCTGAGAATAGAAAGTGAAAAGGGCAGAAAGACTGATGCGAGATAGAGCAGTCCTTTTTCCAGTGGAGATGGAGGATTTACCTCACAGTTTGAGAACAAATTAGAAACTGACAATGTGTCAACAAAGAATTACTTGCTTTGTCTCAACTAATGTTTCAGAGAGGTTATCTATATCCATGCAGCAACACCGCAAACAAGCAGCAGGTTGCTGACAACTGATGTAAATAGCTACAATTCCTCTGCTCTCAGGGTCATACATTACTAGCGTCATTTTCTTCTTTCCATATCAAGCAGTTGGTGGAGATAGTGATTTGTAGCACATATATACAAATGAATTCCCAGTCAACAGAGACCTAAAGCAGATTTTTTTTTCTGATTTCAGGTGCCGCTCCATCAGCAAGTACTCATGATCTGCAAAGACTCCAGCAATTTATTTTTACCTTCTGAGGGCAGAATGGGGAGTGAAAATATAGGACATGGGTAGGTGGAAGCTTGTTTAGATTAAGCCTTCAGCTCTTCTGCTTTTCCACCTTGTATATATAAGGACATAGCATAATCAAAACTTATGGTTTTTTCAAGGCAACAAGCAACAAGAAAGAACAGTGGCATTGACTCTGCATGTGATTAGTGGTAGTGTCTTTCTCATTGAGCTCCCTTTAATATTTATGATGATAATGACTGCAATTTGAATTAAGACTTACTCTTGCCTGGATGCCACATGCTTTCCTTCAATGATTATACCCCTGTGAGTGTTTTCTGCTAATACCATTGCTAAAAATCCAGGACTGGTCAGTTAAATCCAGATCTACCTTCAGACAAAACCCTCCTTATGCACCTTTCTGACATCACAATCCTAACACCTGCAGACAAGTGTGTTCCATGCATGACTCTGCCAGTTTTAAAGACCAATTAGCCACAAACACACATCCAGTGATGACACTATTAAGTGGTCTATTTTCAGAGGGGAAAGTGTGGGACTGAAGTTCAGACTGTGCACCATATTGCGTGGGAGAGCAACTTGTGAGTGGAGGCATATGTGGAAACATGAGGCTCAGAGGCTTCCCTCCAGCAGTGTTGCTCAGTACACCAGGGTAGCTGAAGCAGCGGTACTTGGGTCTGCCCATTGAGTAATCCAACATGTCTGTACAGCGCGTTTCTCCTTCTAACCCTTCCCCATGCACCTGGTTCCTCAAAGTGGTCTTTTTGCATCATCTTAGTGCAACTGGTAGTATCTGGGAAGGGAAGTGACTAGAAGTCCTTAGCAGCCCACTACTGTTTCTCTCCTGCTTTAAATCAGTTTGTGCCTGTAAGCACAAATCACCAAAGCCATCGGCATCTGAGGTGCTATGTGCAGGAGCATGCATGAAAAATGTATTAAACATGGTTCAGCTGCTGGAGACTGAAGTGGTATGTATAATCTTGGGGGATTTTTGAAGGACTCACTTTAAATGTTTGTTCTGCTACAGCGTGTGAATCTTCTCCCATAAAATACATACAGAAATTACTGAGAATGAAATTGTCCCCTGAAAAGTGAGAGTTTTAAATGTGGAGTTTCAATTCAGTCATCAAAGTGTGAAAGGTTAAAAGTCTTGCTTTCAGCACCAATTTCAGCACAGCCTTACCTTTGGAGCTCTCTGAACGCCTGGGTTGTTTTCCAGTGTATTTGATTCTCCAGAATAAAAGTGGTCTGCAAAGAAGGCTTAAGAGCAAATAAACTGAATGAAAAGCTAGTCACAGTGGTCAGATTGTCAGTCGTGGAGGTTACATCTCTCTCTCTCTGTGCAAGGAAGGGTATCGGAGGAGCAGACAGAGGGCAAATTTACCCCCTGGTACCTCACCAACCTATCTGTGCTCAGAGTAGAAGTAACTGCCTCTAGAGATGATGGGGTATTTCAGTCACTGTTTGTTTGTTCCTTGGCCTCTGCTGAGGTTAAAACTGTGCCAGCTGCTGATAACTCTAATGGTGTTTTTCTGATATGGAAACCTATTCACCAGAGATCATAATGGGAGTATCAGTGTTTAATATAAGTCCTTTGCAGATACCAGATATTAATGGCCTTTAGTCTGTATTGACCCCACAGGCCATAGCAAAGCCAGAAATACAGAGAGGGAGATAGAGACAAGACGATGGCTGCTTTATTTCAATAATACAGAAACAGAGATGTGACTGATCTGAAAAGGAATCCTGTAAACCTGTACCTCTTTGAGGTCATTAAGGGAAAAGCCATTCCCTTGTTTTAAAATAGAGGGGGGAAATAAAACCACAAACAAAAATACTATGCAATAGATGAACACATGTGCCTTGGGAGGAACACAATTTAGACTCAGAAGCATCATTGTACTTCTCACAATTACATTTGTTCACCTGCTTCTTAAGTGTACGCTTGTGGCTTGTTAACAGAATGGAATTGTTTGCTATACAGAGGCTCCTAGGTGCAAAGTTAGAGCTAGCCTTGTATTTTTGTCCTCCTGTTGTACTGCATGGCAGGTTTTGAGTTTTTCTTCCAGTTTTTAATGTGTCTTCTTTGTGTTCTTTGTAATTATGGAAGTAGAATCTCTTAAGCTTATTTTGTCCTTCAGATCAACATGGCAAAAATATTGATTCAGATAATGAGGCACAGGTGTGCCTTGTAGGCACTCCATAAAGATTCTTTACTTGGGAATCAGCCCAAAGTTACTCAGCGCATTTCTGTAATTGTGCTACATTAAGCAAATTCACTATATTAAATAGCCCACATGCTCACATTTCCACCTGAGCGTGGTGACACTAGGTTGTACACTTGGGTTGTAATAAATAACAGGCAAAAAAAAACCCTGATTAGTTTAAGTAGACTTGCTAAACAGAACTTTTCTGCTTTTTTCGCTCTCATGTTTAATCATGACTCTTGATTTCTGCATTTAACTTCAAAGTAGAAAGAAACAGTAATAGAAGTTTCCACTATTGTCATTCAGGTCAATGAGCAGTTGGTGTCATTTCTTCATTCTTTTGTCCTTCCTTCTCCTTATCCCTTCTTTTTATAGCAGCAGTATTAATGTGTGTGAGATAGTCTGCTCCAGCTCCAGGCAGTCATTTTTCAAATAACTCCTTTGTGTATCAGATCCTTGATCTGTAATTTTTTGGATCAAATGGTCTGATTGCTCCTCTATGTGTTTGTAACTTCATCCAAAGTGTTGTCAGACACTGGCACCATTTTGATCAAAATCTCAGAAGACATTACTGAAAGTTTATTGCCTAAAATAACTGATAATTGTTTTACTTTGTCTGTAATTTTTTCCCCCTGTAAATTCTATTTGTTTCTCTGACTGAATAAATGTTTCAGTCCCTCATTTGTTAACATTTTACTGCCCTGTGCTCATTAGTTTCTAGTCACTTAGAGAGGGAGGGATTATTATTTTTTTCCTTTTAGCAATTTGTTGACATAATTTAAGATTTATAAGACTCTTCCTTGTTTATTTCTGTCATAAAAGCATCTTCAGGGACTTAAGCCTACCTGTCAAAGTGCAAAAAAGTTGTCATTCAAACTGGAGATAACTGTCCAGAAGGTTTGTAAAAAAAAAAAGCGTACTAGGTATCAAAGCTCTTCAAGATCAACAACTGACTTCTTCTCACAGATCATTCCTTAAAAAGCTAATAATTTTCAGTGTCTGCCATATAAAATTGACCACACAGCTGTGATTACCTTCTTTTACCCGGAGGCCGCAAGCCAGCTGTATCATCTGTAGAGATGTTTTATTAAGACTGCAGGTCCAGTTGTATCATTTGTAGAGACTGTTTAATTAAGACAGGAATTTTTTTGCTCCAAAACTACACGATAGTATGAAGCCCTTGGGCAGCAGAATTGTAGAGCAATGAAATATTGTAAGTAAAGGTGGAATGCACTGATTTGTAAAATCTGATAAGAACCATTTTACCCCCCTATGTGTTTCAATTCATTCAACTGCTCTTGTATCAGACTGTTAGAAATACTCCTTTTCTTGTATGAAAACACTGATTCCCTATTCTCTCATCACAAACCTCTTCCCACCTCTTTCTCCCACTTCTTTGAATCTGGTTTGCTAATCATAATGCTTATGAAAGCAACACCTTTGAGGAAAGCATATAACTGCTGATTATACTATTTATTTCCTTTTAATGTGTCAATAAAAAGGTAATTACATTTCATTTGTTTTTAGAGTTATAATTGACTTGGAGGAAAGAATTTGCCTGCTGGAACCAAAACTCAGAGATTAAAGCAAAAAGAAAAACAATAAACTTGCCATTTTCTTCAAGATAGAAGACTTTACTATTAAAAAATCAATTAACAGATTCTTTGAAATAATCATTTTGAAACCAAAATGACCATAACTTCTCTAAAAGATGTTGTTCCAATAAATGATCAGGTACTGGAGAATTATATCCATGTCAGGACAGTTACATTAAAATGAATGACAGGAACACATATAAAACCCTTTTGTTATTGCTGCAAAATCTGAAGTCAGTTGAAATTGTGGTTTTTGTATTGCCATCCTTTGCCTTCTCTCAAATTTTCTTGCACTTGTAAAATGAAAATACTGTGGAAGACATCAAATCACAATGAAATAACCCAACAACGTTCTGAGGACAGCATATGCTGATTTTATGTTTGGTTACCCTTACTAGCCTGCTTACAGCTGGTGATAAGATCATTTAGCGGAAAATATATCAGTAGCAAAATTTGCCTTCACTGGTGTCAAAGGCAAAGCCATGTTGACTGAGGCTGGGATAGAATGGGCAGCTTATGGTACTCTTTTTATCAATATGATAGCTTTTGTAGAATAGCTTTTATCACCTGCAAAACTTCATTAACTTCAACTGAGCCATGTCCTATTGACACCAGTGTAAGTGTGGATAAGGACAGATCCTGAGAACATTGTTTCCAGTGCCATGAATAGTCTCAGATTAATGGCAGTTTTTCTCTTCATCTTGTTGATAGCCTTTTTCTTCCAACAGCTCTTAGTAACAATACATAGCAGTTCTTGTGCTGCCACAAACTATTTTGTGTACGTTTTTAACAATCTTACTCTATTTCTTGTACGATTAAGTGATTTCTAAGAGGCTTTTGCCTGTTGCAGAGATGAAGTCCTGTGATGGCGTTCATTGTGGTATGCAAGAGCATTCTGCTCACACTTGAAAAAGTTTGTGATTCTGCATCTTGGAAATAGGTTGCCTGTAGGCAGTTTTGTGCATTTTAATGCAGTATCCAGTGATGGCTACTGAGGGCTGTTTCCTCAGGAATAAAAACTCTCCCTGTGAACACTGACTCTCAGAAAGCAACATGCAGTCATTTAGGCTGAATAATCCAGGCTCTAGAAGATCCCCAATTATTATTTTTTATACCATTACTGAGGCATTTCTATGGACCAAGTCTTGAAGCCATCTGTCAGTTTAATTTAACATAAACTAGTCTCCTATGAAAGGCTCTGGACCATCGTTTTATTGGTAGTATATGAAACAGAGTGGCATTAATGGCATACATTCAAATATTAGTTTTGTCAAGAAATCTGCCCAAACTTAACATCTGTGCTTTAATTCATGCATGAAGTACATAATCTGCAAATCTCCTTCCTCTGAAACGAAGATTTTTGAAATCAAGTTATTTAAAGCAAACTTGAAGAGGAATACGTAGCATTTTGCAAGGACAAAAGACCTCTAAATTAAGGGGGAAATATGCCTACTGAATATTTCATGGGTTTATGTGTCTGTCTGACTGTCCAGCATTGGTGTAGAAAATGTAAACACATCAGTGAGTGAGCTTGAGAGTGGCACTTTTTGACAGAGTTACACACTATGAATGGAGTCAATCAAGTGGGGAGTGAAAAATTCATTTTCTGACAGGGGTGTCGGCAGAATCATCAGGCAATGATGACAATAAATCCATAGCTGGAGAAGAAACTGACAGGGTGGAAAACAAGAGACTGTAATACTGATCCCTCCTTTTCAGCTGTCCAGAACATAATTTCACAGCAATTATTGCCCCAGCTGTTTTTACTAACTGCAGGCCTTAGATTTGATCTTGTTATAGGGCATGATGTACAAGAAAAACAAAAGTGGAGAAAAATGCTGTGTCATGGAAAGGAAATATTATTTCTCCTGCTGTAAACTTTGAGGAGGATGAGGTCAGCAAAGGAGGGCTGCTGTAGATTTTAGAAGAATCTGAAGAGCGTTATTGACCTATTCTGAGGTTAACTCAACAGAACCTATAGGTTAGTAAATCCTCCTCTTTTTGATAGGTACGGGATTTCTGATTTACATGGTTGTTATGCTTTGGTTTATTAAAGTGAGCCATAAAAGCAAGGCTAAGTTTACAACAAAGGGATGAAGGGATGAAGATGCTTTAAAGCAGTAACTTTTTGTTGTTTGTTGTTCACATGTTAAGTGCACTCTGTGGACTAGAGTGACGAGGGTCCCATTTCCAACACAGCATGGAGTGGGTGATCTCGTCAACTGTAAAATGAAGCCATAAGAGCACAGCATGAAAATGTATTAGCAACAGTTAGATAAGGGAGACCTCAGCAAGGCGTACACACTTTCAATTGGTGAAATAATGCTTGTACAAATTGTTTTTGGTACATTAAGTACCTTTCACAGCCAAAATTAAAAAAAGAAGAAAAAAGTAGACAAAAATAATTAAATAAATAGAGACACAGAATTGCACATACAAAAGCCAGAACTGTTTTTTTTCCCCCTCTCACAAAGTAATTTTGTGCAGATTTTTTTTTTATTGAAATTGTTTCCCAAGTTGACAGATCTTGTGTACAATGATAAATGACAAAGTGCTATGCAGCTGTCAGCCTGTGCTCAGGGAAATTGCAGAAAAACTCCCCAATAATAATAATAAATATGTGTTTCTCCAAACAGAAGGTATTTTAAGCTAGTAAGCACAGTGGTGTAGTAAAGTAGTATTAAACAGCAGTGAGGTGAAGCTGAGAAAAGATTTATATATTTGTACTAATCTAGCAGCTCTTTACTGGCTATGACATGCTGACAAGGAAACAAGGGTTATGAAAAATGATCTGATACTATGCTGCTAAATCTATGAATTTCAAAGTGTAGAATAGTCTGTGCCTTGCCAGGATTGAATGCCTCAGTTACTTCAATGATTGTTACGGAAAAACTAGGACTGTGATAACAAACTGCAAATGCATTAGTACCATAAGGAAGCCAGTTAAGTAAAGTGACACAGATAACAGTAGCATGTCTTTCTGGAAAGTTATAGAATTTGAAACAGAAGATTAAAGGTGCTCAGTCAATTTAAAACATATTTTAAAAGCAGCCCTCTCTGTTACAAAGAATGGTCACATGAAGTGCGGAAAGAATGCTGAAGAGCACCTGGTACAAGTCATGTGCCAGATCCTAAAATAGGTTGAAAGTTTGTAGCTAAGAAGACTTCTCAACTCTAACATAAACGGAGTGTCTGAGTTAAGAAACTCCTGTCCATATGTTTCTGAGTGAGCTTCAAATATTTGAACCTCAATTCAGCACTTCACTGAATAAAACACAGAGCGTGTTTTCACAAAACAACACTATTGTCTCATGTATGTTGTTGAACAGGTGCTGACAAGTCTCTGCTGTGGAATGTTATTTATTCCATTTAGAAGATGAATTTGATAGTTTAAAATATCTTTTCTACTGACAGTTTTGAGTACCTGAATATGCTATTGAGTTTCATTGTTCGTTGACTTCTGTAGGTATTAAAAATATTTCTTGGCATCAGGTTACTTGTATGCAGGTATTTTTTGAAGTTGATATCAAATTCAGCTAAGACATTCTTCACGTTTTACATAGTGGGAAATAGAGCACACATAATTTACAAGTATGACTACAGCTTTCAAAGAGTCAGGGTCTGAAAGTCTCAGACAGATACTGATTAAATTTTGCAGTTCCATTAATTCTCCATGGGATTTTACTGAAGACCAGAACTTCCTTCTATTTCCCTAGGTTTTAAGGAATAAAATAATTTTCCGTGATTTTTCTGGCAAAATATATCTTATTAATTAACAAAGCAGTGCGAAAGAGTTCATCTCCTACATAGGCTGTTGATCAAAATGGAATAAAAGCAATATTTATTTTTTTAAATTTGGAAATAAACATTTTTAAACCTTTTAACAAAAAATGGTTTACACCATGATAGCCTCATGTTTTCTCCCAGTCATTTACTCTTTGGGGTTTTAAGGATACCCTGGTGACCTGCTGATCTGTGTGTGGTCTGGGAGAGGATAGATGTCTTGGCAACAAAAAGTCATTGTCTTTGTGAGGTGAGATGGCCAGTATCTGCTTAGCTATTGTGGCCTCAGCCATGTAGGTGAGAGTCATGTTTTAATGCATTTACACATGAATTGGATGTACCACCCTAGATAAGCTGAAGGGAAGGGAAGGGAAGGGAAGGGAAGGGAAGGGAAGGGAAGGGAAGGGAAGGGAAGGGAAGGGAAGGGAAGGGAAGGGAAGGGAAGGGAAGGGAAGGGAAGGGAAGGGAAGGGAAGGGAAGGGAAGGGAAGGGAAGGGAAGGGAAGGGAAGGGAAGGGGAGGGAAGGGGAGGGGAGGGAAGGGAAGGGGAGGGAAGGGGAGGGAAGGGGAGGGGAGGGGAGGGGAGGGGAGGGGAGGGGAGGGGAGGGGAGGGGAGGGGAGGGGAGGGGAGGGGAGGGGAGGGGAGGGGAGGGGAGGGGAGGGGAAAATAAACAGGAAACCAGGAATGCAATGTATTTGTTATTGTTGATAATCCAGGTACTCCAGATCCAAGCTGTGATTGGTATTCTTATCTTTAGAAAGTTGAATTAAATGGCTGAATTAACTTTCTAGAGTCAATCATCTTTGCTAACAATGTGTGAAACCACATGCTAATGTATGAATTTGCATATATCAAAATTACAAATGAAAATTTTGTAAATGTGTTTCTTTTTTGTTTATTTCTTTGATATCTTTCAATAAACATGGAAGGGTCACACACCTTCATATTTTAAGGCCTGTATGAACTTTAATGAGCTACTTTTTATATGAATCTTTTTTTCATTAGCCTTGTGCATCCCCTGATATCCTATTGCAATGGGATATTGTAACAGGATACAAAGACAGACTGGAAAAAAATCCTGTGTGTTGCAAGTTTAATCTGCTATGGTAACTAATAATTCATAAAATGGCTTGGATCAGTTAGGTCCCTTTTCAACTCATTTGTGGGGTTTCTGAAATATTTGCATGCCACTCAGTCCTCTATAGATTATTGAAGGCTGCTTATTTCTGGGTGAACCACAAAGAACTGAATTTTAGAGTCAAACCAATAATAAACTTCAATTTAAAATATGGAGTATATTCATGAAACCTATCTAGAATGAGACTACACCCACTAAAAACAACAGGATTTTTTTCTTGAAATTATTAGAGCGAGGACTTAATTCCCAAGCAAGAACAATGCTTTATTAACAGTTCTGGAAATGATCATATTCGCTTCATTTTGGCTAGTAGTCCTGCACTTCTGAGTTCTCGCAGTTCAGTCGTCATCACGGATGAGGCCTTGACGTTACATGTAAGGATCATGTCTGTGACTGCAGCAGTCCCTAGACCCAGATACACTGAAGTAACCATGGCCTAAATTGACTGAGCCACCTTCTGAGATGAATGGACATTTTCTTCTACAGCTGGAGCTAAAAGCAATGTATCCAGTCACTAAAATATCAACCTCGTATAATTGACATTCAAAACCTAACTGAAAGAGCAAAGGGTAGATGCTTTCAGAAGAGAGATATCAAACTTCCCTGTACATTTGTGTTCTTTTCTTAAAAATGTTGTTTCCTTTGACTTGACTTGGTTCTTCCTCCATCGGAGTCCATGCTGGTGAAAATTAGTTACAGGACTGGACTTTGCTGATTTGTACATATCAAAAGATTGTGAAGAGAAAGCACAAATGACCATCCTCTTTCCTTGGCTCACTCAAGCAGTTTATGTGGTTTTCTTGATTGCTGTCTCACAGTGTTAAGCACAGAAAAAAATAAATGCAAGACAAAAAAAAAATCTTAATTTTAGAAAACCAAGGATAAAGGCAATCCTGAAATGCGCAAAAAAAAAGCTTACTTTTTTTTTTTTTTTATCAGTCTATATATGGTTCTGACTTAATTGGGAAGCCCGTGATGTTTACTTAAGAGAAAAGGTTAAACCTCTTTTCATTCCCTCAAATTCTAAGCTGTTTCACTTTCTTGTTCATGTAGATTCCTCTGTAAGCTCACGAGATCTACGTTTCAGTTATAATAACATGTTTCCCTACTCTGTTTTCCTTCTTGAGCTAATGTGGGGAAGGTGCAATGTTTATCTTCTCACTTTATTTGAATCATTGTTTGTCAATAAAACCAGTTTCTAAACCAAAGACCACAGTCTAATGAAAAGCAGCTCCATAACCATGAAGTGTGGCTCAGCAAAGCAGAATTTAGTATTCGCTCATTTGGACTGAAGTGAAATTCTGCAGGTTTAAGGAATGTTAAACTCTATTTCCTGGATAAATGTACTCGGAATTTCTAGCACCAAGGAGTTAACTTGTGCTCGTTCTCAAGTATAGGATGGGGCTGCAGCGGAGAAAAAGGAAATGTGTTGAATTTTATTTTTAATTATTTATTCCAAAAGTTATCTCCATTATCAACTGATGAGACTTTCTAAGTCCTTCACCATGACAAATTCTTTGAAATAAGTGTAATAGACAAAGTTCATCTATTCTTTCAGAAGATTAAACTCTGCTACCCTGCAGTATACAAACCAATGCTGATGGCCTTATTCCACTGACTACAGAACAAAGCCCACCTTCTATCAACCAGACCATTTCAGGTAGTATAGTCCTAAAATTATCAATCTACTATAATAAGGTAAGTGAACATATTTCTTCTTTTTTATTCTGATCTCCCGTTTCCCACTTTCTTCTTATTCCTTCTGTCAACACCCCTGGAACAAGAGGGAAATGTTCCCCATAAACGTAGTGCTCCCACTTTTAATTCCAAAGGAACATCTCCCTTGAGACCAAGTCCATCACTTCTGGCTATATCATGGCCATGTTTCCGGTGTCTGGATCAGTGATAGCCCCACAGGCAGGGTCTTCTGCATGGCTGTGCGATGCTGAAATAGCAGCATTTGACAAATTTAAAACTTGCTGTTTGTGCAGTCACTAAAAACTGCATCATTAGCTGGTTTTTCAGATTGCATGAGTGCAGATCATTAAGTGTTATTACAGTATTAATTATTAGAAATGTCCTGTACTAGCCAAATTAAATTGGGATAGTCAACGACCTGCAAGTTCCCAATACCACGGATAATTTAACAAGATATCTGCTACACTGTGCAAGGTATCTTCACATGTCAATCACATTATTTCACACTAATCAATTTAAGATTTTTCTCTAAAAGTTTAGAGAATGGCTTATATTTGGTATAACGGTTATGCAGTATAAGCAAACAATAAAAAGCACTTGTGTAAGGATTACATCCTCTGAAACGTGAGAGTTAAAAATCTATAAATAATTTGATGCCCTCATATAGCATGTGTATTTAGTTTTAAGTAATGTTTTACACGGTTGTGTATGTCCTGATGCTTGTCATAGTTTTATATGATTTCTGTACCTATTAATCTATACTGACCTCATAAAAAGTTTGAAATGAAAAAAACAATTTTAAACTATTTTACCTGTTATTGGATGAATATCTATGAGAAAACGATTACTAGATGCTTTCCATTGTCCGGAGTAGAATGTTTTTCAAAATTTTTTCTACAGCACTTGCAACACATCCAGCCAGGCAGACCTTAGGTCTCCTGTTGACCTCCCTACATCCATCTGGCTGAAAACAGTGTATTACTGCCTCTGTACTGTAGTTATGCCTGACAAATACTGCTTGGCAGTCTCAGATTCCAATCAAGCTGGGTTTGGTTAGCGGGACTTTCCTTTCATTGAATATAAATGTTTGTGTACAGTGACTGTCCAAGCACTGTGACACATTCTGCTTGTGTTCAAGTTTTCAATTAAAGCTTGTCTTCAGCTATTTGAAGGTGCTCTTGCTTGGCAATGAAGATCCAAAACAAAGAGAGAAAAGCAGATATATGAAAAGAAATGAACAACCATCATCAGCTAAACCTCTCCTAAATCAGGGCAGTAGGCTGATACAGCTCTTCTAATTTCTGGTAACATACAGTTGAAGAGTTGACATAGAGGAACATGTACAATAAAAAAAAGTAAAATAAAAAAGAAACCAACCACAAAACCCCAACAGTAAAAGAGAGCATCCTGTTATCTATTCTCTAGCTTTCTTCCTATTAAGGAATACCTGTAGCTGTGCCTATACTTGCACAATCAACTGTCTAAATAGAATGTTTACCCTTCCTTGGTGGAGCTATTGCTACAGTTGTGATTAGTTATCTGGGGCCATCAAGAGTGAAGCTGGGCTTTGAAACTAGCTCTGGCAGGGTTAAGATTTCTCTTCTTTTTCTGCCCCAGAGCCTGTAGTGCCACACACTGCCATTTTATTAACATTGTTGTTAACTGTTGTCCAGGAAGCCTTTGATTTTAAAAGATTCCTACACAAAATAACATTTTTAAAACTTTCAATGTTATTTTCTAAAAAAGCCATCAGTTTCTTTGAAATGAAGGCAGAAAAGGTATTGCTCTCTCTCTGTTGGGTTACTTATCGGCAATGCAAGTTGATTCAGTGGCCTCAGAAGAAAAGACTGGAAGTGAGAAAGCGATAGGGATTGAGTGAAAGCCCTTTTTTTTATGCAGTTCCACCCACTTATTCCATCTCCCTTACCACTGCACTGACAGTTTTAGTATCTTGAGTTTGCCTTGAAGTTGTAACGTACCCTGGATGGCTGGCATTGGAGATGGATCTTTAGCTTTGACAGACTCTACCAGGGCTATCAGCTGAGCTGGTGAAGTGCTGAACTGCCTGCTGAACATCATATGGCACCTATAGATCGTGTATTCCTTCTCTTTCCTTTCACATCAACCACCCGTGATGTATAAGTACGTTTCTAGTTTCCTGGTGTGTTGAAACATAAGACACTACATAACGAGGTTTTCAGTAGCATCCATCCTGTATTGGAGCACTTCAGAGACCAGTTATGAATTTCATAGATTATTTTGCTCTTTTTTCATCTTCTGCTTTGACAAAATAAGGTTTTTAATATGATTGCATCTATAAATCTTTCAACTATAGTCATAAAATTTTTGACAGGGTGGCTTTTTCATATCTGGTCAGATTTGCTTAATGACAACTTAGAGAAAGCAACTGAACAGTTTTATTTAGCTGACAAACTCCCATTAGAGACGCAGTGAAACTTAAGGTGACAGATTGACTAAGGGAGAGAAGAGACAAGGACATGTTTATTTACTTCAGTCAATTTATTATGTTTCTATTCCTTTGCATTGCCTTCCATAAGGAATAAATTTCCTAAGGATGAGAAAGGAAATATAAACCAAAAGAACCCAATACTTATCTAACAACCTCCAGATATCAGCAGACATAGGGGGAAAATAGTTTCGTCTGTGTTGTTTTTAAATCCAGCTGTATCAACCTTGCAGACTGATCTTTACTACATTCAGAAACCAAACACTGAGCAGACAAACCAGCACGCTGGCCAGTGGGACGTGCAGCCCCACCGCTCTGTGTGGAATTCGGGAGTCAGAGATGTCCACTTCTGGGGAGAGGCACCAGACAGTTTGGATGTTACATTATTTAGCTGTCCCTACAGGGCTCTTAATCAGGGAATCAGCAAAGTTCACAGAAATGGTGCATTCCCCAGGAAACCAAATTAATAAATTGAGGTTCTGTCTAAAATCCAGTTTATTAGCTACTCTGGAACTTGCTTACTTTAAAAGCATGTGGCCGAGTGTGGCACAGAAAATGGGTTTCATTTTGCCTACCCAGTAAATAATTAGAAAGGTTCCCACAGAGACTGTTCTCTCTAAATAATCTTACTTTTAAAATTGGCTGTTATAAAGGCGTTAATATAGTCTGATAAATTTAAGAAAAATCCAGTAATTCTCATTCACTTAGCAACTATGAAAGAGTAGAGAAGCAACCTGAAGTGAACAAAGGGTCAAGCAGCAGGAAATTTATGCTATGAACACCAATTCACACCTGTTAACTACTGTGACTAGGCAGCAGACAACACCAAGCATATCATTTAAATGGACTTTTCACAACTAGGTGTGCCATTAATTCACTGATTGGGGTCATTGAATCTGTTCCCTAGCAATTGTCCCAATTAAGCAGCCGTGCTATTTATCAGAGTGCTTATTAAGTTGATTTGTGAGTGTGTTTGTGTACCTTTACTTTAAACCTATATATACAATAAACAGCTGTTTCTAAAAAAAGTGTATTCCCACTAGTAACAAATAAATGAAGAGTCACACATGAGTGTGTTAATAATGCAAGGTAATAACCTCAGCAAAGAAAATGAGAAAAGAAGAAACAAAGAACCATTAAGTACAAATAAATCATTGGGCACGAAAAGTACATAATGCAGAATTTATATAGATGCTTGACTACAAAAGTATCTTCAAATTTTGCTTTTTTGGCATTATTTGTCAAAACTCTGAATGGCTGTGAAGCTTAATTATGGATTTGATTTTCCACAGTGTCAAATGCTGATTAAAACGGAGTTGAAAAGGGGCACAAATGAATGACTGCCTGCTGTGCATGGGGTTATGTTCAATCATTGAGGATGCTTATAAGGGATCAATGAACAGGAACTCATTATATCCTGGCCAAAACTAGCCATAAGCCTGGGAAAGATGCTTATCTGCAGTCCAGCTAGGTCTATGAGGGTTAAATTATATATTGTTTTTACTGTTGTTTCATTTCACAAAACTGCAAAAGTCCAGGCAACATTTTGTCAGAAAAAAACAATAAAGAATATGAAAAGCCCATCTTCACAGAACATTGGACATTGCAAAACAACCTACAGCTATTATCGGATATATCAAAACTGACAAGTAAAACTTTGGCTGTTGATTGAACAATATTTCACATGGACAGCACAAGCTCGTCCGCATTCACTTTTAAATGGAGCTGCTTATCCTGGAGAACTATGGGTAGGAAGTTTATGAGCTTAATTGAATTGGTGGTATTTGGATGATTGAAAAAAATTGGTGACATTGCAAAACTGGTCGTTAGATTTTCAAGAGCAAAGCACCTCTCTTGCTCAACACTGAGCTCCAGGAATGGCAGTGGATTTCAAGAGATACTAATCCTGTTCACATGCCTTTTCAAGGCACTCAGTAATGGTTTATGGATCAATTGTTAATGTATTTGCAATTCATTTTCCCGTGCCTAAAAGAAAAAAATAGGACCCCGAATGCTAAATCTTAATGGACTGACACTTACATTAGTTCCCATGTCCTAATAGAGCCTTGTTCTTTCAAGTAAACATTTTGTCTTTTTTGACATCCAGCCACAATCTAGTCATCCCCCAACCTCTGTCACATCCCCACACCTTTCTTGTAAGTCTTAAAGCCCTATTTTATTATATTTCTAATTGTATGACAACCTTTAAATGGAAAAAAAAAAAAAGTTAAATTCCTTTGAAAAGCAATTTTATTCTTATGTAGTCTACAAAAAGGAAAATAGGAAAGAGAAGAGGCTAATGAAAAGAAGTGTGCATATTTCTGTTATTATACAGATATGTGTTAGGTATTAGCTTAAGCATGAGCTTTCTGCTCACATTCATGGACTCTGCAATAAAGAAAAAATTAGCACGTTCTGTTGTATACATCCAGTGTTGTTAACTGTCTCTACCTGAAAGTGCATCAAATGCCTTGTCCCAGGAGACAGTTCTCCTGAAGAGAGCGAGTGGGGGGGAGGGACATGTCACTGTAGGCATTACAGAGCTCTGGAATGACACCAAGGTCCATTGAGACTACTGCACTGACATCCACCACAAGCTCTTGTTTTTCTGCAAGGTATTGTATTGAAATTTTATGATCGCCATTACTGGCTGGGTGAAAAAAGGGGGATCTTCTCAAGGCATTTAAGCGTAACATTAATCAGTCGTTTTCCAGTTGGGAGCAATTGGCCATCCTGCTGTAAGGATACTATAAAATCCCATTTTTAGCATGCAAATGCATACAGACCAAAAAACCTGAAAACAATTACTCTGAAATTAATCTATCACATCCCAGACTTCAGTAACATTCCACTATAAATATGGGAAGTAGCTGTAAAGTCCTTGACAGCAAGGAACTGAGGAACAGTCATGTAGGCATGCAACAAGTTTAGTATGCAAGGACTGGAAAAGGAATTAATACTACAAAAAACAGTTTGCATTTTGGATACTGTTTCATTTTCTTAGCTGACACAAGCTTAAGTCAAGAACCGTTGCTGGATTCTTGAGAGCAGATTGACAAAAGCAATAGGAGTCAGAGTCCTGTACTTTTAACTATAGAGAAAGATTCCTACAGCAGTTGTTTTGTTGTCTAATCCAAGCAACAAAATATAATATTTGGATTACTTTTGGTCTGTCCTTCACTAGACTCCAGTTGGTGTTCTGGTTTCTTTTCCATGTGGCATACTCAAAAATATGTAATGGTTTTAAATTAATTTTAGAAGCTTATAAATAGATGCTAATTTATTACTGCCCCTAGATGTGGATTCTGGGATGTGGAAGAGCAGAGAGGAGAA